>NW_003852448.1:10138058-10158352 GCF_000181295.1 Otolemur garnettii | reverse complement strand
CATTAACTAAGATAGACTCTCACTGGATTAAAGATTTAAACTTAAGACATGAAACTATAAAAATACTAGAAGAAAGTGCAGGGAAAACACTTGAAGAAATCGGCCTGGGTGAATATTTTATGAGGAAGACCCCCTAGGCAACTGAAGCAACACCAAAAATACATTACTAGGATCTGATCAAACTAAAAAGCTTCTGCACAGCCAAAAACATAGTAAGTAAAGCAAGCAGACAGCCCTCAGAATGAGAGAAGATTATGTGTCTGACAAATATTTAATAACCAGATTTCACAGAGAACTCACACATATTAGCAAGAAAAGAACAAGTAATCCCATCTCAGTGTGGGCAAGGGACTTGAAGAGAAACTTCTCTGAAGAAGATAGGCACATGGCCTACAGACAGATGAAAAAATGCTCATCGTCCTTAATCATCAGAGAAATTCAAATCAAAACTACTTTGAGATATCATCTAACCCCCGTAAGATTAGCCCACATCAGAAAATCCCAAAGGTTTTGGCATGGATGTGCAGTAAAGGGAACACTTCTGCACTGCTGGTGGGAATGCAAGCTAATACGTTCCTTTTGGAAAGATGTTTGGAGATCACTTAGGGATCTAAAAATAGACTTGCCATTCTATCCTTCAATTCCTCTACTAGGTATATATCCAGAAGACCAAAAATCACTTTATAACAAAGATATTTGCACCAGAATGTTTATTGCTGCCCAATTCATAACTGCTAGGTCATGGAAGAAGCCCAAGTGCCCATTGACCCATGAATAGATTAATAAATTGTGGTATATGTACCCCATGGAATATTATGCAGCCTTAAAAAATATGGTGACTTTACCTCTTTCATATTTACATGGATGGAGCTGGAACATATTCTTCTTAGCAAAGTATCTCAAGAATGGAAGAAAATGTATCCAATGTACTAAGACCTACTATGAAACCAATTTATAGTTTTCACATGAAAGCTATAACCCAACTATAGCCCAAGAAGAAGGGGAAAAGGGAGAGGGAGGAGAGGGGAGGGGGGAGGCTGGGTGGAGGGAGGGTAATTGATGGGACCACGCCTCCAGTGCATTTTTCAAGGGTACATGTTAAATTTATTAAGTGTAGAGTATAAATGTCTTAACACAATAACTAAGAAAATGCAGTAAAGGCTATGTTAACTACTTTGATGAAAATATTTCAAATGGTATATAAAACCAGCACATTGTATCCCATGATTGCATTAATATACACAGCTATGATTTAATAAAAAAAAGTATATATTTTTAAAAAATAGAATTCTTTTTCCCTTTTCTTCTAAAAGTGTTGTCTAAAAAGGGGAAATGCCTCTTCTCTCTTAATGTTTCTTACATGTCCAGGCCTTAGGATATAACATAAAAGTATCATGGTAACTGTGATGGTTCCTTTTAGATGTCAACTTGATAAGATTAAGGAATACCTAGAAAGCTGGTAATTACTTGAGGTATGTCTGTGAAGGTGTCTCCAGAGGAGATCAGCACATGATTCTGAGTGGAAACGCTGGGGAAGAGTGGGCCTTGATGTGAACAGGCACCGTCCAATGGGCTGAGGCCAAATGAACAAAAATAGGGAAAAGGCAGAAGTGTCATTCTATCAGCTGGAGCTGGGACACATGGTCCCTGGCTTACAGTCCAGGTTCCCTGGCCTCTGCACTCCAGGACTTACACCAGTTCCCCTCTCACACTTCTGTCTCTGGCATCTGGCCTTGAACTCAGAGTTACACCATTGGCTTCCCCAGTTCTAAAGCTTTCAGATCCAGCCTGAACTACACCACCAGCTCTCCAGAGTCTCCAGCGTGCAGACAGCCTGTCACTGGATTTCTTGGCCTCCATAACTACAGGAGCTGATTTCTGTAATAAATCTTTGTCTCTCTGGTGAACCTTAATTAATACAGTAACACATAAATGCTTAAAATCTTTTAAAAACAAAACGAAAAAAGTAGGAAAATGCTGATGGACAAAAGTTCACAAACACTTAAGGACCAGAGAAAGCACTTTTGACTTGATTCCAAAAAGTCAAAGCCACAGACAGAGCTGAGGAGTTTAAGTGACTTCCTTACAGAATCTGGTGGCCATAAAATAACACTCGTCCTAGCCAGCACTTCTCTTTGGGGGTCCCAGATATTAGGGAACTTGGCCAATTAACTTGCCCAGAGGAAGGGATTTAAAACTTTAGTGGATAAAAAGCCAGTAAAACTTTCTAAATACAATAGAAGACCATGTTTTTTGGACTTTGCTTCAGTTGTAGGATAAATGACATTTTTTTTCAAGTTTGCACCATTATCTAATCCCCACCCATTTAGGGGATACGGTTCATTTTTTTTCCCTATGTATTTTACATGTGTGCATTGTTGAGGGTTTTTATTTCCCATTCTTCGGCCACAATTGGAACTCCAAATAATGTGAAATTTATAAAAATAATACTCTTTATCTTTTCCGACACGTTAGCTCCTTCCTCTGAAACTCCATACACCTCTTTTTTTTTTTAATGAGCCTACAGGGAACCAATCTAATAAGTTGTCCTGAGAATGTTGCTTTCAGATTGCTCGCATTTTTGGCTCTGTCACAAGCAGGTCCATTCACCGATGTCTGAGTACTGTATTAGCCGGCTGGCCATGAGGACCTGCGGACGACGGTCTCTTCACACCCATCTTCTGTGCTCATCATTTCTAACAGGCAGCTCTGGCCTTAGCTACTGGGGTCGTTCTGGGCCTCCCTTGGTCAGAGGAAATTTGCTTTCTTAAATGATCAAGTCAGAGGGCTTTTAAACTGATGCCTCCAATGTTCGTAATCCGATCGCCTGCCCATCTGAGAGACCAGCCTCCATCTGGACTCCTGTTCGTGCATTTTCACTTCTATCCATTCCAGTCCACTACAAAAGTGGTTCATTTAGATGAATGTACATTTTTACTTTTTTGCTAGTTAAAACCAAACCCGAAGCAAAAGAGATTATTAGTACTGCACTGTCTGGGCTACCCTTTCCTTGACATTTTAAATGTTTTATCTTCATGATTTCATGAGGACTGGGCACAGGATGTAGTAAAATGTTTAACTTGATTTCATAATGCAAAATGCTTCTTCCAACATATGGTTTTATTAGTCTGAGGTAGTTTCTAAAGTCTTCAAGTTCTGTAAGGCAAAGATGCTCAACTGAATTATTGTTGTTGAAACTGAACATGCCTGTGTTCTATATGAACAAAGTAAGATCAGTTGGTTCCATCATTAACAATAATTTTATTACTTAGTAGACACTGGGAACAGAGAAATATGGGTATGTTCACTGACAGCTCCTCTGTGAGAAGCAGGGGATGGCCAGTGAGGAACACGCAGGAAGGATGAGATGGCCAGTGCAGTGGCTCACACCTATAATCCTAGTACTCTAAGAGGTTGAGGTAGGTGTATTGCTTGAGTTCAAGACTACCCTGAGCAAGAATGAGACCCCATCTCTACTAAAAACAGAAAAACCAGCCAGGCATTATGGTGGGCACCTATAGTCCCAGCTACTTGGGAAACTGAGGCAAGAGAATCATTTGAGCCCAAGAGTTTGAGGTTGCTGTGAGCTATGATGCCACAATAATCTAGCCTGGAAGCAAGAGAGTGAGACTCTATCTCAAAAAAAAAAAAAAAGGAAGAAGGATGAACCAAAGCTTGGAGTGAAGTGAAGGTGACAGACCCAGCTGCAACCCAGAGGGTAGCCAGCTAGAGGGCAGAGAGACACCCGTACGTGGACAACCCATGAAGGCTCCCACAGGAAGACTGGTTTCAAAGTGCTGTCCAAGGGCAGCAGGGCTGTGAGTGGTGGGTCACAACTAACTCTTAGGACAGAAGACCCTCTGAAAAACATTTGTCAAGAAAGAATCTGAAGTCTAAAGATTCAACCTCACATATGACAAAAAATAAAAAATCATTGAAAGACATATCAGTAAGACCCAAAGACAAAAATTTTAAAACATCTTAATTTTTAAAGATTATCTTTGAAATAATACAATTGATATTTTCAAGAAATATTTATTTGCAATAAATATTTATAATAAATATTATAAATAGTAAATATAAATATTAATATTACAAAAGTGGATTGCTTTAGAAAATGAAGAGCAGGTAAAATATTTTAGCCATCAGATCAGTTTAACTTTTTTCAATTGATAATCCACCAGCAAATAATGTTTTATGAAACTTTGCCTCCATTAGTTTCTAGTAGGAAAACAATAGGGAATTTTTTCTATCTTCCAAAATTTTATTGCAGTGATGAGTACACTTTGCTCAAAATACACATGCATCTCCTTCTAGCTTCTCCCCTACTCCTGCTTCCAGATAATCTTATCTGAGCCTAAAGGACATCTCTCCTTGAGTATTTCTTCTGTATTGATTGATTCATTTATTTTATTTTTTGACACAGAGTCTCACTCTGTCTCCCTGGGCAGAGTCCTGGCATCACAGCTCACAGCAACTTCAAATTTCTGAGCTCAAGAAATCTTGTTGTGTCTGCCTCCCAAGTAGCTGGGACTGACTATAAGCATGGGCCACAATGCCTGGCTAGTTTTTCTATTTGGGGTAGAGACAGGAGTCTGGCTCTTGCTCAAGCTGGTCTCAAACTCCTGAGCTCAAGCAACCCACCTTCCTCAGCTGCCCAGAGTATTTCTTCATCAAAGATATCCTTTTAAAGATGCCACTCAAAGATAGATCAACAAATTGATATGAAAATAACAGACTATTGGTGCTTCATGTTAAAGAAGGTCTTCTAAGAACTTCTCTTTATTAACTTAAACATTACTAAATTTTATCTCAATATTCTGAAGTTCAGACTTAACTATCGCAAATTTGCTCCCTTTAGATTTGCACAGGTGACTTAACCATCCATCGGCTCCACGAGCCAGTTTCATTCTCTGTGTTTCTCCAGAGAGGTGGACCAAGGACGGCTTAGAGAAAAGATCCCCAATCTTAGCCCATATGTGAATCCTTCTCTCAGCACTCTTCACAGGCACCAAAATATTCCTCAGATCTTCCATTCTTTTCCATTTTATCTCGATGACCAGCAACACAACCAACACTATTCTAAATTAATTTTTTTAAGAGAGAAATTTGTGCTTTTTTAGTTAATCCCAGTTAAACGGGGATGCTAATATTATATAGAATGGTGGACCAAGAATAACCTGAATTCCAGTTTCAACATTATTGAAAACAAAGTGAGCCATCACATAACTATCTCTTTAGAAATCTCTTTAACTAAGTTAAATTGTTAGTTATAGAAAATGTGTTATTCACAGGAGTGAGGATCAAATAATTTGGTGAATGTGCAAGTGCTCTGTAAAGTATTAACATCATAAAATGCAAACCCTTAGTGATAGTTACAAAGCCCAGCAAGACTTCAGACCTCCAAGTCATCCCATTTCAATGTGTGTAGAGTTGCGGTTATATTCTTATATTCAGTCCAACATGTGAATGCCATGGGCCCTGATTAAATTCCTGCCTCTGTCATGGAATTGTCCTGAATCATTTGGCCTAGAACATCATTAAAGCAGAAACTACACTTGAGATTAAGTAAGAATGAATTCTGAAGCATCCTCTCGAGGTTATTATTGAGATCTTTAGCACACAGTACTGATTCCTTGAATATCTTATAGAGTTTCAGAAAATAAAAAGTGACTGCTATATTTTAGAAAGCTCATCTGAAATTTTCCTATTATCCCAAATGATTAACTGTGTCTCTGCATCCTCTGCCCCATTACTGAGGATGACAACTCCAGTTTGGATTAGTGAATCCAGATTTTTCTCCTGTCTAAGCCAAACGTAACCCAGATATTTGCACAGGACTATTTCCCATCACCACTTGGTTTCAGAATCCGAGATTAATACAGCTATAAGTAAAATGCTTTCTAAAGCTTTACTAGTGAAGTAATCTAATTTTATTCCCTTTTAAATAGGTCTGTTTTAGCCTATTGACTTTTATATTTCCTTAATAAATGTCTCTTATAATGGAATCTTGTAAATTCAGTTAAAAATATAAATTAAGTCATGTAAATCAAATTAAAACAGTAGACCAAGTTATGAATTTCAAACAAGTTCATATGTCCCCTCCTTTAGTAACTAAGTTAAATTGTTATCCTCTGTGGCTTTGTATGATGTCCTCCAGAATCGTAAGCCATATGCAGTTGTTACAGTACTTAATAACTTATTTAAAAATATCAAGATCTGGTTTTAAAAAGTTTCATTTCTATTACCATAATGAACATATGGTTATTCAGCCTCTTGGCTTTTGCCCTAACATTTAAATGTCATTGGATAACTCATTTCAATACTTCTTCAATTACTCTAAACGGTGAAGAGTTCATGAAGCTCTTTTTGTCACAAAATCAAAGTATCTCATGGTTGAAAAGGATATTACATACTTTCCTACTCACCTGACATTTTATTAAACACCTCCTCTTACGCTGGGCACTGAGTCCACTCACATATCTTACCTATTTCATCATCAGACTGACTTTAAGAGATAGATATTACATCTATTTTGAAAATGAAGAAGCTGAGACTTCCAGAGGTTAAGTTTATTATCCAAATTCACATTGCTAGTAAAAGGCAGACTGAGATAGGAGTCCCAGGGCCCCAACTCTGAGCCTGGTGTTCCTTTCACCACCTATACCGGAGTGGTGTCCTCTTTAAAACAAACTCGCTAGACCAGATCTAAGCTGTGCTGACAGAGAACTCAGGACCACATGAGGCAGCTAAATCTGAACATTTGTGACAACAGAGAAGTTTTCCCTTATCCTGCACCATCGTCTTGTTAAAGACGGAGAGCATCTTCACGAAGAAACAGTGAGCATCAGGCTCTGGGTTCAAGTCCCTGTGCGTCACTTAACAGGGACATGTCTGTGCTTCAAGATGCCCAGCTCAGGAGAGGCGGAGGAGCACTTGACCCGGGCTGGACACCTAGGAAGCATTTAAGAGCTAATAAATTCCATACACTCCTCTGTCCTTCACAGACGCCTCCATGGACCCTGACACTGACATGCTCTGGGGAAAAGGGTGACAGGTGGTCACTGGTCCAGGTTGTAGTCACTGCTCTCCCAATACCCCGAAGGCCTTGAATGGACATTGCCCTGGTTAGTTGTCCAATGCATAACAGTGGGCTGGAGGGTTCTGTGGCTGTCAGAGAAAGACATTTTGCCCAATCTCCCTCTTTCTATAATATCACCCTGATGACTGAGCATAGATTTAAGTTCCTATCCTTCTGAATATGTTTTACTTTTTTCACTTTCTTTTTGGGACCCTCTCTATATGGCTGAGCGAGGAGCACACACATGGCAGAAAATCAGAGCCAAGATGCGCCGGGTCTGTCGGTTTCTAACATGAGTCTCGGGTAACAAGATATTTCTTAGAGTTTCTGAGGGCACCCTCCCCACGCCACCTCCATGATTTTGTGTTAATAGCGGAGAAGACCTCTCTGCCCAAATATATGAGGAGAGAAATAAAACAAGAGACAGGGAGGGTCTGACCAAATAAATTCTTCTGACCTGTGGGACAGCTTCAAATTGCTTTATAACAAAGAAGGTGATTCGCAGGGTAAATACAGGCCATGCCCTGTGAGTTTTCTTATTGATGAAATTCATGCTTTGAATTCGCAATTGATGGCCACCAGAGGACGGCAAACTCTCCGTTCCAATCTGGAGACAGTGTGTGATGAGTTTCTGGTGACTGAAATTCAAAAGTCCATACACAACAAAGAAGCAGTTGAAAACCAACCTCAAAATCTGTTATGATGGGGAGAGAGGTGGGTAGCAGCTGGCCAGCTACAGCTGTCCCCTGCATTGTCCCACAAATGTTACCAAGAGGAATTCAGTCTGCAACTCTGAGCTTGAAGCCTCTATGCAAGTAGAGCAAGTTCCTTCATTACCACCATACACAGAGCTCGATGGCAGCACAGCGTCCTTCCTCGCTGAAAGATAATCTAAAAATTATGATGCAAATTTACCCTGTAGAAGAGAATAAAACAATCCACAAACCAGGACATGGCCCCCAGGAGCACGCGGGAATCCAGAGCAGGGCTCCCCTTTGTTTTTGGTTTTGTTTTGTTTTGATTTTGTTTGAGACAGAGTCTTACTTTGTCACCCTCAGTAGAATGCTGTGGTGTCACAGCTCACAGCAACCTCAAACTCTTGGGCTACAGCAATTCTCTTGCCTCCCAAGTAGCTGGGACTACAGGCACCTGGCACAATGCCTGGCTATTTTTAGACACAGGGTCTCACTCTTGTTCAGGCTGCTCTTGAACTCCTAAGCTCAAGCACTCCACCTGCCTCAGCCTTCCAGAGTGCTGGATTACAAATGTGAGCCCCTGTACCAGCCTGCAGGCCTCTTGTCTAATGAAGAACGACTCCCATCTACAGGAATAAAGAGCTGCCCCTGCCCGGCTTCACCCCTGCCCATCTCAGACCCCACCTTCACAGCTGCCAGTGGGGACTTTTTTTTTTTTAATTTTTTTCAATGTAACTTTTTAAATGTTTTAAAACTAAACTTTTTGAGAACCTGTGAGTTCAGGGATGTGCTTGGAGACGGCCACTCTTCACCCTAAGTAATTTCCTTTGAACAGCCTGGCTTGCTCCCTTTCTTTCCTGGGGCCGATCATTCTACTAATTAGAGCATCCTTTGAATCAGCAGGAGCAGGCCTGGAGGAAGGGGAGGCTCTTTCACACTGGAATGTGGGTTGAACCAATGAGGCTGGGGTCTCATGCAGAGCAGCTGTTCTGGGGTTGGGGGGTGAGGGGCCCACTGTGCCCAGAAGGAGGGGCCAGTGTCATTTAGGAGTGTAGAAAATGTTGGCAAGCTTCGAGGAGGTGGTTAAGGTGACTTCTAGGAAGACAGCGAGTTGAACCTTTTAACAGGAGTCTGAAAGGGAGAGCTGCTTAAGGATACCCCTTTCTTCCCCAATCTTGCCTGAGGCCAGCCCTGCTCTGGCACAAACAGAGAGGAAACATTTTGCCCGATCTCCCAATTTTCCTTACTGCTAAGATCCAGAATCCAGGCTAATAGTATCTGTGCCATAATTTTGTTACATGACCAGATAAATTATCTTCCGTTATTGATCCACTTTAGCCTACTGTACTGTAGGAAAACGTATTCTGAGTTGCTTCCATCCATTTGTATTACTCCCGTGTGCTTCTTACCGTTCCATACACAGTATTTGCATATAGAATGTGAACATTTTCACTTTAAACCACTTGGCCTTCGTACCCACTATTTAAAAATAGTAACTCTACCCCATGGATTTACCAAAACTTTATTTAACCTAAATACAGTATTTCATAGTAAAGAAATGGTGATTTCGGTTTCTGTTCTTAAAATTGTTTCCAATGTTTTATTGTCATTAAGATGGCAATAAATGTTTTTTGGGGGGGGTTGCTTTGTTTTGTTTTGCAAATGGCATTTCAATATTTTACATTATTTACTTAGGATGGATTACTGGGTGCAGAGAGGGAGAGTCAGAGGTTATAAAACACTTTTGGCTTTTCATATATAAAGCCAATCTCTTTTCCCAAAACACAGTGCCAGAGTCCACGCAATGTGCACCAAGACTGCCTGGTTCTCTGAACACTATCAGCAATGTTTTTCGTGTTTTTTATTGTTATGAAAATAATAAGCCAAAAAATAGTTACTCTTTTTAGGGGTTCTCCTACTAAAAGAACTCATCTTCCCCCAAAGTCCCTGGGAAAGGATTTTGAAAAATTATTAGAGATACAGGACAGCCTTGTTCAGAGAGGACAGGAGAGGGCAGCAATCGGAGGGAGGAGAACACTCTTAGTAGACAAAGGAGAGCCGCACCCTGAGCTGATTGAGGAGGAAACCTGGGAGTAAGCAGGCTGGTGTTCTGCTCCCTGGGAGGCTCAGAAATGTGGGGCGAAAGATGGAGTTGAAAAGAGAGGATCACATGACCTCATGGGACATCCCCAAGATACCTGAGGAGGTAACAGAGGCCTGGCCAGTGTCCAGCTCCCCCTGGTCCAGCCTGTGACCCACTTAGAGGCTCCGCTGGAGGGAGCCTCATCGAGATTTTTTACATTTCCAAATTCCTGATCCACAGAAGCTATTAGAGATAATAGATGATTATTGTTTTTTGAAACAGTAAGTTTGGGAACCAATTTGTTACACAGTAATAAGAATTAAACAGAGATGATGAATGATAGTTTTGTTTTTCAAAAGAACTTATTTTCCAAGTATTATCTTTGTGCGTGCTAAACCGTTTGTATTAGCCGAGGTTCTCCAGAGAAACAGGGCCCGGGAGAGCTGTATCTGCATCCATACCTGTGAATATGAGAGGGAACCTCACGGAGGAATGGGCTCAGGTGCCCACAGAAGCTGAGAAGTCCCACAGTAGGCTGTCTGCAAGCTGGAGACCCAGGGGAACCAGCAGCATGGCTTAGCCCAAGTCCAAAGGCCCCAGAACCAGGAATGCCAGAGGTGAAACTCTCTGTCTAAGGCTGAAAGCCTGAGGAACTGAGGGTGGGAGGGGGCACTGAGGCCAGACACAGAGGCCAAAGGTTAGAGATCCCAGAGTTTGGATACCCAAGGATAGGAGATGGCCCAACTCAAGGAGGGAGAGAAAGAGAAAGCAAGAGAGAGAGAGAAAAGAACATGATTCATGGCATTAAAATTTCCTAATTATCATGTATAAATATGAAATTCTAAAATCTTGAGGAGCAATAATAAAATGCAGCGTCCAAGACAACAGCGGGGCAATAAGCCTAGACTGAAAGAGGAAGATGACGTGCTCAAGTGAAACGTCTTGGTCCTCATCTGTCCAGGCTGTGCTATGGCTTGAATGCATTCCACAGAACGCAGATGTTGGAAATGTGATGCCCAAAGCAGCCAGGCTGGGCAGGGGCGTCCTGATGAGAGGTGTTCCAGTCATGAGGGTTCTGCCCTTGTGAATGGATCGATGCTGTCATCAAGGGATTAGTTTCCTTATAAAAGGAGGAATTTGCACCTTAGCTTCCTTTCCTGCCCTCTCTTTGCCCTTCCTCCACTGGACAAGAAGGACCTTGCAAGGTGCCATCCTCTCTATCCCTGACTTCCCAGCCTCCAGAACCATAACCAATAAATTTCTGTTTATTCTAACTTACCCGGTCTCAGGTATTCTGTTAACAGCAGAGAACCAACCAAGATGGGCTGCTGAAACAGATTGGCACACACTGGGTGGCAGACACCACAAACATTTATTTCCCAAAATTCTGGGGGCTGGGTATCAGTGATCGGGGTGCTAGGGTGGTCAGGCTCTGGCAAGGGCCCCTTCCAGACTCCAGACTGCTGACTGATTATTATTATTACTATAACTATGACTACAGGGTGTCCCAAAATTTGCCCCATACATAGGGAAAACAGCAAATTGTGGCTGACTCTATCACTAGACCATATCCTCGCATGGCAGGAAGAGAGCTAGGGAGGTCTCTTAGGTCTCGTGCATAATGGCACTAATCCCATTCGTGATGGCCTCACCCTCGTGACTTAACCACTTCCCTTCCCAAAGGCCCCACCTCCCCAACCTGGGGGTTAGAATGTAACATAAATGAGGAGGTGGTGCAGGTGGGGGAGGACAAACATTCGGTCCATAACAGTCTGCAAGGAAAATATGAGATGGTTTACTTGTGTTTGCTGGGAAGAGAGTTACACATTCAGTGGGGAGTCAGGCGTGAATTAGCGATGGGTAAGCAGCAAACAAGGCACATGAAGAAACAAAAGATTGTGCAAAATGTACACAAAAAGAAAAAACCATATGAACATGTTACTCAGAAATGTGAAGTTAATGCCAGAAAAACCAGGACTGCCTCTGAGGAGTGGGGAGTGGGGGAGGTAGAGTGGGCACTTAACTTCTTTTAGGTGTTTGAAGCCTTGTAGAAACACTTAACATATGTCATAACATCCATCAAAATCAATACACTTAAATATCATATTAAAATGGTTGCTGAGAAATGAAAGTGAAAATAGAGTAGAAAAAAGTTATGTCTCTCAAAGCCAACTGATGTCAAAAATAAGGAAATGGAGGACAAAAAATGTCCATCTTTCATAAAATACAGCAGAACTTATTGTCATAAGCCACAGGTGAGGAACACTACGTGATACACACCAACCACTTTGAATCTGGGTCTCTGAGAAGGCAGTAAAACCATGTTTTCTAAACTTTAGCTTATTCAAACTTCAGCAATTCCTTTAGTTCTGTTGAAGTTCTTTTGTCATTATTTTCTTGTAAAATCTGATTTTATGGTTTTCCTATAAAAGTAACAGGAGTGCTTACAAGTTCTTTGCATTTTTTTATACTGTTTGAATTTTTTATAAGGAGTACATGTGTCTTTAAAAATCAACCTACTTGTCCTTTTTTTAAGAGAAAGTTTTTTTTTTCTCTCAAAAATAAATACACTTTAGGGGTAAGAGGATTTTCACCTACTTTTCTAAAATTACAGAAATGAATTCATTATTTTCCTTTTTTTGCCAACATTTCCCTCATACCCCTTTTTTCAGATCACATATTAAGATGTTGAAAACACCAGTGTGACCACACAGCACGGTTCGGGAGGTTTGGTTCTGAATCTCAGACTTTTAGAGGCAGGTAAAGATATTATATCCAATTCCAGGTACAGAGAAGGACCAGGACCCACTTAGCCATCAGTCAGGATGGACACAGTACGCACATGCTTTTAGGGGCCCACAAACATGTGGGTTTTTTTTTTAATCTGAAGAAAAAGAACTTTTGGATCACAGAAAATATTTTAATATGTCATATTAGTATACTTCTTTTATATCAATGTAGCCATAAAGTGTAAATTTTCATAATTTTTATGGAGGAAAAGGACCACAAAGGCAAGTGTTCAAGGGCCACAAAGGTCATAACGTGGTCCTGATGAGGCTCCTGGGGCCTGGAGGGATCCCGGGAACTGTGATGGATCTGAGCTCAGGGCTTGGAGCTCCCCCTCTGCTGTGCTTTCTGCCCTGTCCTGGCTGTTCAGCACACTCCATCATCCAGTTCACACTCCTGTGGCGCCTCAGCTCTCTGTCAGGGTGTGTGTGCTCCAGCCAGGGAGGCCCAGCCCTGTTTCCCATTTTTCATCACAAACACACTCAGCCCAGTGCACACAGCCTCTCTCTAAAGCTTTGGTTGTCATTCCTGCTGCTCTCCCCAGGTGGTGCATCTTCCTCCTCTCCTTCTGCCTGCTCAAGAGGAACCACATCTCCACGGGCTTCGTCCAATACTATAGCTTTCAAGATGCCCTTGAGGCCACTTCAGCCCTGAGTGATCTGTACTATGCATGAAAGCATCTAACGTTTAGTAACAAATTATCTTATCTTGTTCACATTTGCTTCATAGATCTTAGTTTTCTCTCCCCACTTATCTTGTAGGGTCCTTGAGGGCAAAATTTATATTAGAGTTCTCCAGAAAACAAAACAAGAAAATATATATGTACACACACACACACACACACACACACACACAGAGTCAGATAATTAAGTTCCCAAACTCATTCGAGAAAAAGTGCTATATACCTCATTGCTTAATATCACTATGTCACTTTCAAGGTAGGTGCACAGTCCACCCTTCAAAGAAATTTTGGAATGGCCATCAGAGCTGAGGACAGACAATTAAGTTCACAGACTCAGCCTAGAAAATGTGCTACATTACTGGATATCATGAGATATCATCTCATTGCTGGATATCACATGGTCAGGTGGCTGAGGCGAGTACTCCAAAGGTGACCATAGTGATATTCAGCAATGAGGTATATATCACGTTTTTCTAGGATAAGTTAGCAAACTTAAATGTCTGACCTCCTATATAAGAGGACATGCATTATGGGAAATGGTTTATGCAATTATGGAGACTGAGAAGTCCCAGGGTATGCCACCTGCTAGCTGGAGAACCAGGGAAGCTGGTAGTGTAATTCAGGTTGAGTCTAAAGACCTGAAGAGAACAGGGGGTCAGACAGCATAACTCCCAGGTTAAGACCAAAGGCCTGAGAACTGAAGGAGGCCATGGGGGTGGTCTCTAGGCATGAGATGTCCCAGCTCAGAAAAAAGAGAAGGAATTCACCCTTCTGCCAACCTTTTTGTTACATCTGGACCCTCAGTGGATCAGATTATGCCCATCTACATTAGTGAGGGCAGATCTTTTCTCAACCTACTAATTAAAATACGAATTTCTTTCAGAAACACCCTCACAGACACACTTAGATATATAGACCAGTGATCTGGGCATCCCGTAGCCCAGTCAAGTTGGCACATGACATTAACCATCATGGAAGCCAAATCTTACATACTCACTGAGCACATGTTTAGCATTTGATAACCACCCAAATGATTAGCAAAAATTTCTGGCAACTTCCTCTATAATAATGGTCTCAAGAACAACCTTTTTGGGGTCCCTGACTAGGCTTGGATTTCCTTTCTTTTCCTCAGATTTGCATCCTCTATTATAACTGTCACACTGTTTAACTATAAATTCCTTCTGGGGAGATGAGCTCGTATTTTCTCATCCTTAGCACAGCACCTGGTATAAAGTAGGTAATTATTTGACAAGTGAGCATTTTCTAGAACCAGCCTATAAATTGAATTTCTTAGTTCTTGAGATGTCTATTTTTGTGAGTTTCCTATCCCCTCCCAAATAAAGGAAAAAAAAATAATAAAGCAACTTGAAAACAGAAGAAATTGGTAAAAATTTATGTTCATAGAAGTCTTAGTTGACCTTTCTCTGTAGCTTTAAATTCCTTCCCCGTAGCATTAAATTCCTCACCTGAACTGTAGCAAGCTTTCCCAACTAGACAAGTGTCCCACTTAAACACAATTGATCTTACTGCAGTTTGTGTCTCTGGGCAATGAAACACCGGAAAGACCTTTTTCTACTTTTGCTTTGATGCTTTTTTAAAAAGTAGTTTTTTAAATATTTTTTAAATTTTTAAAATATACAATAAAAGGATAACTCCAAAGTGCTGATATACACCAAATAATTCAAGTTTGAGTTGAGTATATCCTGTAATCAAGATTCTTCCATAAATTGTTCCAGGCACTTGCAGACCACTTTCCTTCCTCTATTTCTGTGGTGTGCTAAGCAACCTCTTCCTGTGAAATCACTAATGTTTCCTGAGCAGTTGAACCACAACAAAGACCATGGAGAGAAAAGAGGCTGTTCCTTCATTCTGAGCACTCGTTCTTACAAATGCATCCTTCTGACCTGCAGAATGTTAGCAGGAGTTGAGGAATGCCTACAAAAAGAGTATCTGAGTGCAATCAACCTGTCAAATCTAGTAAGTTTTGTTTGGATCACTGTACTGAGTTGCTATTTGCGAGCGCTAATTGAAAACGAAAACACAAACAGCATTTTTAAAGAGCTTCTAAGAGAATGCCCCATTTGCACACACCCCTGTAAAATTAATTTTCCCCAGAGCTGACCAATTTCAGGATCAACTGACTGCTGACCCCAAGGAGCAATCAAATGAAAATTCCCTGAAAAGAAGTATTTTGGGGGGTGTCAAGACCCAGCAAGGGAAACTCTACCTTGAAAGTGGAGTTCACATGTCCTAGCACGTAGTCCCAAATGCAATAAATCAACCACCGATTAAACTTCCTTTTTTTAGATTGATAGGAGGCTACAAATAATTAGGTTCCAATGTTTGCATTTGTTAGGTAGAGCCCCTGTTGTGTCCGGTACCCGGGAGGTGTGCCGTATACCCTGACACATGGTGCCTCTTCCTCCCTTCTCTCCGTCTCAAATTGAATTGAGTTTCTCTCTTCTGTGGCTGTGTGTTAGATCATCTGCTGGCTTCATATTAGTACTGAGTACATCAGATACTGGCTTTCCCATTCTTATGATACTTTACTGAGAAGAATGTGTTTCAACTCCATCCAGGTAAATACAAATGATGTAAAGTCTCCATCTTTTTTTTTTATGGCTATCAGTTAGATTTCTAAACCTTTGTGTGGCCAGGTATGGTAGAGTTCACTGCAGCAGGATTAGGATGGGGGGAGCACCTGGGTCTAGGAACTCACCATTGGAACGGGGGCAAGGAGTGGGCAGGGGGTTTGCAATAGTTCACAGACAGAGGAAGTTGGGTTGGACGCAGAATGGCAAGTGGCAGGCTGACCGCTGGGACCGGAAAGTCCAGCAATGATAGTAGCTTCTGGCCTTCGCCTAAGCATTCGGGATGTATTGATTAACTCATTTATTCACACAAGAATACAATGAGGGAGATAGTTTTACTGGACCCATTTTACTAACATGAAAACTGAGGCTTAAATTAAGTGCCTTGCTCAAAATGATCCATCTAGTGGCACAGCATGGTTGTAAACACAGACAATTCTGCTCCGACACCTATCCCTTAAACCACTAGGCTGGGGCTCTCCTGGGGACATGATGAGCCTCTCGTTTAGGCAGCAGGGTAGAGGACAACCACTGGAAACATGAGGGCCAGCAATATTCAGAGAGACACACTGAGGTCCTTCCAGGAAAGACTAACAGCTTGCACCAGGATCTAGGCTTGGGGAAGCTGAGATACCCTCTTAGCAGGTAAAGTAAGTGTTTCCCTTTGACTCTTTGGCTACAAGTTCCCAAAAGAAAAAAAAATAATGTTAAACATGCCTCTCAATTTATATGCCCTTATATATTCAGTTATCAATTTTGTACATGTACTACTGAATTAATGTACATCATAAAATATGCGCAAAGAGGAAAAAAAATCTTTTACACCAAAAACCTACCATAAATTCACTTCAAATAGCATTCACAAGTATGAGCACTGGAAATGTGTGTCCTTGGCCAAAAATATGTTTTTTAAATGATTTAAGTCTAGTTTTATTTTGGAGCATAACAGAATTTCTTGGTCATACAGCCCAGTTCTTGTAGCATTATTTCCAGTTGTTCAAGGTTATTTATCTACATATGGGCGATCACATGAAACAAGAGCCAAAGTGTTGATCCATTCTTTTTAATATTTTTCACAATGCAGCATCCACTGTGTATAACAAGGCATTGGAGTTCAAACAATCTAAGATGCTGCCTGTGACAGAGCATGCACCATTCAGGGCAAAGATTTATTTTTCTGATTATAGCAATAACACACAACATACAAAAAGAAACATTAGATTAAATTTTTAAAAGCACATTGCAGCAATCTTGACGGGCTCAAGCCCTCTGACATTTCCTTGTATTCCACCAGCCAGTTATTGTCATGTTACCAAGCCAGCTGCCTCTCAGAACCACAGCCACTAAACGGAGGAGGAGCTGAGCAAAGCACCTTAAATATCTAACCTCAGGAGCACATTTAACACTGGGATGCCTATCAGCCCTGGGTCAAAGACTCCTCTCATCCCACTCAGTAGAGATTAGTTCTTCAGGTTCCATTTGTGTGGTCATCACTTGATTTTTCCCTAAAGGTCTGGAAAGGCTTGAAGGTTATTTCCATCTGGGACCACAAGAGCCTGAATCCGTGTATCAAAAAAACATCCACCTGACAGAACCATGAACGACCCCTGACTTCCACATCAAGGGAACAACATCAAGTCGGCTGATAAGCCTAATGGAAACTGACCTCCAAACGGACCGAGGCTGCTACCACCGTGGCACACCACAGCCTCTGTCCTGTTTCCTCTGAAGCTTAAGGCTGGGGCTGGGAAACCCATAGTAATTTGTCTTTGAAGTGATGGGTCTGGAATAAGGGATGAAACAAGTGAGAAAATCCGTGCAGTGTTCTATAAGGGATGGTGTGATTCTGTCCACATGACCTGTGGGATCTTTAGCATATCAAATATTACATATAGATTGTTAATTACCTTAAATGTTTCTAAGTGACTTCTGTAGAGATTTTTCCTAGCCGTTATGGAAAGTCTGCCACAGCCCCCTTTAAAATCTCCCCTGTTGAAAGAACCACATCCCCACTCTGAAGCTGTGAAGATAGTGACTGTAACTGTCCTCCAAGCAGGTGGCATGCGTGATCAATTGAGGACATTTTGTTCTTACTTCTAGACACATCAGATGTGTCTTTTCAAAAGTGGTCACCTTTTCACATGTCCTGGCATGGTACCTGAACTATCACAGAACATTCCAAGCTACCCTGTCTTAGCAGTTGGTTAAAACAGGGCATTTGCATTCAAGGAGCTACTCAAAAACCATGACTTTGAACTCACGGCTTCTTAGCGCTTCAGGGATGTCCAACCTTCTGACTTCTCTGCACCACAGTGGAAGAAGAAGAGTTATCTTGGGCCACACATTAAATAAACAAACACTAACAAAAAGCTGATAAGAAAAAATCCACACAGAATTTTCGTGGTATCCACCACCACTGATGAGCAAACAGTTCTCCCATAAACCGCATGCATCCCATGGGCCACAGGTTGGACACCCCAGGAGCAGAAGCTCAACTAAGAGAAAGCGTATACAGGAGGAGGGAATCCACACACTGCCCTGGAAAGGCACTTCTCACCCTGCAGATATAACCTTTTAAAATCATTGACACCTGGGCCCTGTCTAGAAGTTGGTCAGAGGAAGACGCTCAGGGAAGACGAGACCACTGGGGGCTCAGAGGAATGAACAGCAAAGGGAAGAAGGAAGGAAACGGGATGAGAGAAATGGCAGGGTGGGGACTGGGGAAAAGAGGCCTGGATTAGGCCGGGCAGGGTGGGTCGTGGTTATCATTCTGGCCAAATTAATTTCTCTTACCATTGCATCACTTAAAATAAACCTAAAACAAATGCAGAAAAACTTAAAAAAGAAATGATTTTCCAAGCTACTATTCAAATAGCTGATAAAAAGAAATGGCTAAGATCATCAATGCCAGAATCTTCCAGGTCATCATCTGTGCAGAATCCTGAGAGAGCTCCGTGGAAGGCATATTTCCATTATGCCTTCCATTTCCATTTTCCATTATGTAAAATCAAGCAAGATTTTACATATTTTTATTCTAAGAAGGTCAAACTAGAAATATGATGTTCTGAGTCCTTCTTTGCTTAGAGGTGTCTGGAGGCCATTCCCAGAAACTCTAACTTCGTGGTTTGGGATAGAATGTCAATATCTCCTTGTTAGAATGATTCCAGAATGACTCCAGTGCTCATATAGAAACCATCTCTCCAGAGGCTGGCAAAAGCAGGTGACACCGGCAAATACGTTTATTTTTTCCCTTCCTGTATTCTATGTAGCTACACCGTCCAGCATGGCAGCCACTAGTCCCGCATGGCTACTGAGCACTTGAAAGGGGGCTAGTTCCAACTGAGATGTGCCATAATCACACAACAGTGGATCACAAAGACTCAGGATGAAACAACAGATAGAAACATATGTATTAATTGAGGTTCTCAAGAAAAAGAACCAGTAAGATGCATGTAAATAGAGATATACATAAGAAGGGGTGAATCATGAGAACTGGCTCGTGCAATGACGAAGGCCAAGAAGTCTCATATCACCTGCAAGCTGGAGAATCAAGGAGGCCAGTGAGGTCATTGAGTCTGAAGCCAGAGGCTTGACAGCCCAGGGGACGCCAGTGGTGTACTTGCTGGAGCCTAAAGGGCAAAGCAGCAGAAGCATGAATGTCTGTGGGCAGGAGACAGATCCCAGGGTAAGAAGAGAGAGTGACTCCACCTTCCTCTGCCCCTTTGTTCTGTCCACACACAGAACGGACTGGGTGACACTCCTGCACTTTACTGATCTAGACTCAGTCTGCTGATTCAAATGCTAATCTCTTCCAGAGACACACCCAGAAATACAGTTTAACCAGCTATCTGGTTATCCCTCGGCCCAATCCAGTTGAACATAAAATTAACCATCAATATGTAAAGTGCCTCATTCATAATTTTGTATAGGGCTCAGTGCCCATTGCTCAGTGGTTAGGACACAGGCCACATACCCCAGGGGTGCTGGGTTCAAACCCAGCCTGGGCCTGCTAAACAACAATGACAACTACAACAAAAAAATAGCTGGGCATTGTGGTGGGTGCCTGTAGTCCCAGCTACTTGGGAGGCTGAGGTGAGAGAATCACTTAAGCCCGAGAGTTGGAGGTTGCTGTGAGCTGTGATGCTATAGCACTCTACAGAGGATGACATGGTGAGACCCTGTCTCAAAAAAATAAAATAAAATAAATGAAAAATTAAAAAGAAATTGTATAGGTTACATGTTCAAATGATAATATATTGGCTATACTAAAACGCAGTGTTAAAATTAACTTCACTTTTTACTTTTTCAGCGTGGTTACAAGGGAACTTCAAATTACAAGTGTGGTTCTCATTATATTTCTTTTTTTTTTTTTTTT
>NW_003852448.1:10098598-10137832 GCF_000181295.1 Otolemur garnettii | reverse complement strand
GGCGCCTTAGCCGGTTGAGCTATAGGCGCCGAGCCTCTCATTATATTTCTTCTGACAGCAGTGACGTAGACCATTTCAAAGACTCCTCGTACATAGGAACCATAGCCCTCCATCTCTCAAACCTTGAAAATATGCCCACCACGTCATGTTCTCCATAGTAACTAAAAAAACTTATTTACTAAAAACTAAAGTAACTTATTTTGTAAGATCTTTCTTCAGGGAAGGCCTGAGTGGAAAGCGTTGAAAGGCAGCATGACATAGGAGTTAACAGTTCGCACTTGCTGGCGATGTGACTGTAGTGAGTTATTTACCTTCTGAGCCTTCATTCCCTCATCTGTAGTATTTGAATAATAACATGTACCTTGTGGTGTTGTAAGGCTAAATAACATAGTCCCCCGTTCTGCATAACTGGTACACACTTTATAACCGGTGCTGAGCTTTTACAGATAGCTTTAGTGAGAACCTTGGTCCCAGGCAATGCGATTCCACGTAGGCAGTAATGCCCCAATTCCTTGCATCAACAGAGGTGCAGAAATTCATCATCTTCCTAATGACTCCTGAGCTTTCTTTACATTCTACTTTTGTCATTTGATTAGAAATAAACTCTCAGAGTATCTGATTTATGTTCAAATATCAGAATAAAAATAGTGACCAAATCGAAATGTCATTTGGAGAGGGTACATGTGGTGGTCAGAACTGGGCTGCCATGCACCCTTGCTGCATGTCACCACTAAAAGCAAAAGGTGGCAAGCTTTGCATTAAGAAGGCAGGAGAAAACGGGCAGCTAAAGGGCTTAAAAGGCCCGTGCTCTGTGCTCTAATCAAACCGCGTTGTTTGGAGAGCTTGCTTTAGCGCGCTGTTTGTGTCTGATCTTAAAAATTTCCACCTGTGTCCTTATAACCATTTTCTAATACCGCTTGTCAGCCTTGATATTTATAATTTAATTTTTATACCATCTTGTCCTATTTCATCCAATTTCTAAACACAAAAAGTTACTTTCTTAAAACTTTCTGACTGACTTCATTAAACAAGTTTGTCTTCAAATGTTCCTTTTTTTTTGATAGACATGGGATGACTCACATGGTTGGTTTCCCTAATTCTCAGGAGAAAAACCAGTGAGGCTGAAGCTGGCTTTATATGCAACTAGGCTTCGTACCCTCCTCCTTTGGGTCCCCAATTAGAATAAAACCAAGGATGGGCAGGCAGCGTGCATTTCAAATCACCATCCGTGGTCACCATTATTTCTAAACTCAAGGGCACCATTAGAACTTGGGTATATTTGCAGGCATTTCCTTATGCCTTAGACCAGCGGGTCTCAACCTGTGGTCATGACCCACAGGAACGGTATTAAAGGGCCACAGCCTTAGGAAGGTTGAGAACCACTGCCTTAGAGCATTCAAAAATGAGAAATCAGAAAGAAGTGATTATTGAAAACCTTTCATAAACAATGGAGCAAAAGAAATGGCAATAGGCAAGAAGCATTATAGTTTTTTAAAAATGATATCACCTGTGGCTCAGTGAGTAGGGCACTGGCCCCATATACGGAAGGTGGTGGGTTCAAATCCGGCCCCAGCCAAAAACTGCAGGGAAAAAAAAATGATGTCACATTTTTGACACAGCTGTCAAGTTATGTTTCTGAGGAAGAATGTTACAAGCAGAAAAGACAAATGAATAAATTGGGAAGAGAAACAACCTTACTGACCCAGGAGCCTGTATCTTAGACGTAAGGTCAAAGCCTTGAAATACCAGAGACCTGTGACTTCAAACTTCCTTTGGACCATTGGCCTAGGTAATAAAAACAGCAAAGAGCCTTTTGGAGAATTCCTGATGATTTCAAGTACAGTAGTCATGGCATTTTGCATACAATGTGGCCCTTCCTTGCTCAGCTTCTCTCTTGCCCCTGGATGTTGTTTCTCCTCTTCCCCTAGTGTCAAAGGACAGCTTGGAGAGCAAACCTTGGACCAAACTAGGCTGGGAGTGTCTCAACAAGTGCTTTTTGGACAATCCTTTTGAGGTTTTCAGAACCGTGTGAGAGCTTACGTACACATACACTCCTGTACATAATTACATGCACGCTTGCTGCAAATTTAATCCACACACAGTTTCCAGAAAACCATTTTGAGGGCGGTGTCTGTGGCTCAGTGAGTAGAGCGCTGGCCCCATATACTGAGAGTGGTGGGTTCAAACCCAGCCCCGGCCAAACTGCAACAAAAATAGCTGGGCGTTGTGGCGGGCACCTGTAGTCCCAGCTATTCAGGAGGCTGAGGCAAGAGAATCACCTAAACCCAAGAGCTGGAGGTTGCTGTGAGCTGTGACAGCATGGCACTCTACCAAGGGCAACAAAGTGAGACTCTTGTTTCTTAAAAAAAAAAAAAAAGAAGAAAGAAAGAAAACCATTTTGAGGTTGATTTTTATATATATGGAGACAGAACGATCGATCCATACACACAGCCTTTTGCAAGTATTCTTTAATTTATTTCATAGAAGAATGAATTTGTTTCACACAAGGATGAATAAATCTATTCTTTTGCCACAGATGTGGTGCACAAAGGGGGCCATGCTTGAAGGACCTATGAAGGGGTGGGGGAAGCTTCTAATACAAGGAAAAAAATATCAAAGTAAAAAATTTAGTTGTCAGTTTCGTAATTGAAGCTCTCTCCTCACTTGAAAATATTGTTTTCATGGAAGTAGAAGGAAAAGGGGACCTGGCAAATGCCCCCCCATGTCAGTATCCCCAGACAAATTACAGGCATAGGAAGCATGAAGATCACAAGGGGTTCTCACTGTGCAGGGGCCACACTCAATCATTCAAGGTCCTGTGCACTAGTACAATGCCGGGGGGTAGGGGGGCCCGAAATTTACAGTTTTTCTTATCTTTTCTTTCTCCCCTTCTCATTTGTACTTTTTCTCCTTCTTCCACCAAAAGTCAGATGAGCTGGCATAACTTTGATGACAACCCCACTTTCAGGAACTCTGCATAATTCATAACCCTGCAGTTATTTTTCCAAAAATGTGCTAATAGCCAATTATTTTATGGATTCTTTGAGGTAAATTTTTGCTTTTTACCACCTATTTTGTCTTCTTAGAAGAAACTACTTTCAAGGAATATAGATAATGATAGAAATAACATCACAAATATGTCTTGAATTTTCTTTTTGGAGAAGTAGGTGGGGGCAGTAATTCTAAAAAATACATGTGTGTGCCCAAATCGGTCCATTAATCAATGTTCATTAATGCCTAATACATGCCAGGAATTGTGTCAGATCTTGGAGACACAAAATCAAATAAAATGCAGTGTTTATCCTTGAAGAAGCTATGGCCTTCAGCAGACGTGTATGTAAACTGCAAGGATGATACAGGGTGAGCTAAAAGTTGCCCCTAAAGTCACCATACATAGGGAATGGGAAATTGTAGATAAATGTATGCTTATTTACAAAATACTCAGCACAAAATTTTCATCACATATCTCAACATGTAGAGAATACTTTGTAAAATTTTGTTGTAAATATTTTGTAGGTGAAGGTACACATGGCGACTTTAAGTCTGGTTCTCACAGAAACAAGTGATAACTAGTGCAAAACCAAGCCAGAGGCATTACTGCCAGATCAGAAAGGAAGCCGGGTTCCAGGATGTGCAGAGCCAGTGTGAAGATAGCTCTTAGCAGGGAGAAGCCCAGCGTCCACTGGCCTGTCTACTTCTTGCTGTGGTATTATAAATAGCTGTCAGTAAACATCTTCTTGTTTCAAGAGGCATTGTGAAGACCCACCTACTAAGAGTCTAAGAACCCTGGGAGGCTTTAGATAACTTTACTGGGAAGTAATGAAGTTCTGAGTTGGACGAAGCAGAATACAGTTAGCTTCTGATGCTATCTAGCTTTGTGCCTCATTCAAGAGAACAACTCCAGGGAGTTTCTTCAAATTGCATCACCATCAATACTGCTCACAAGAGTCCATTTCCCCTCTGAGCGTGTGCCTCCTGCTGTGATGGTGTCTCCACTTTAAAGCTACCTATGAGGTGAGGTGTGTTCTCTAAGGATGTCACAAGGTTTGAGGATGCTTTGAGTTGATCGAGGGATGATTCAGTGCTAGGTTAGAACATTTCAGCAAATCCCAAGGCATAATCAATATACCAAATATTGTAGTCACCTGGACAGAGTGGTAGAGCCGAGCAGCAAAAATGAGCAAAGTTGTAATCTGTAGTTCCACTTACCTTCCTTGATCAAGTCAAACAGTACAAAAAATACATAATTTGATTATATTGATCAGCAAATAGAAATGACTTTGGATTTCAGGAAATATGTATGAACGTCTCAGATCCTTCAGTCAATTACTGCCTTTTAAAACAAAATACAGAACATGTTATTAGTATTAAAAGTTTATAATAAGTAATAGGATATTTGTCGATTTTCTGACTGTTGTTTTCTACTATGATGTTTGCTGGTGGGGAAAATGTATAGAATTTTATCACTTCAGAGAGTCAATCATGTTTTTAGCTTAGTGAGTAAATAATCAGTGGTCATCTGGTGCCTGATTTCACTTTTAATTCACAAAGAAGGACTAGTGAACAAACCACTTTGTGGGTTTCTATGAAAACAGCTCGAATTTGTACAATCATAGCCAAAACAGAGGGAATAGGGTGAGCTTTGAAGGTCAGCAGATCTGCATTTGACTCTTGACTCACTGATTATTATATGGGTGACCTTGGGCAAATAACCGCCCTCAGAAGCTCATGGTCTTGTAAGAAGCCAGGCGCATAAAGATAGCATTTACCTTCCTATATGAATTCCTACCTATCCTATATCCCTTCCCTTCTCTCCCCTTCCCAGTAAGGAAGAGGGAATGGGGCCTGTTTATTTGCAAAAGTCTTCCTACATGGAAATATATACATATGTACACATAGATATGGTCTCTAAGCAGCTTTCCAAAATTATTTGCGCATATGCCAATATTTGTATTTGTATATATATGTTTTGTCAAGACGTGAGACAATAGTGTATTAAGGTTGGCTTTTTGACTCTACCTGTCTCTCAAATGGTTGAGGAATTAGGTATATATAAAATATATTTAATAGCACATTTACTATTTTTGACATGCAATGTTAAATATAATAGTATTTTAAGTCATAATTAACATTAAATATTATATTAAAGATAATAAATTTAAGTGTTTAATATTAAATATTTATAATATATATTAATACATATCTAATTCTATATAGAGATTGAACAAAAATATGATGACATGTTAAAAGTTCGGGATTCTAGATATGGAGGATATGGGAATTACTCATACCAGTTTTGCAAATTTTCTATAAGTTCAAGATTATTTCAAAGTACATTATTCTTCTAAAATTTTTTAAAGTGAAGGATTCAAGTCCCTTCGTGGCCTCCATCCCACCTTTTCCCTAGCAGCACCTCCTGCCACACAGCAGCCACATTCAATATCAAGTTTTGTCCAACTACCAATCACAGTGGTTCTCAACCCTGGCTGCACATTGAATTAATCTGAGGAAATATTAAAATAAGCCAACAGGCAGGCTTTTCCCAAGATCACTTAAATCAGGACTTCTGGATGTTTGCGCCAGACATTTTTTTTTCCTAAAGAAAACACAGCCAAGGTCAATAAGCTTGCAGTTAGATTTAAACAGTGGTTCTCCACCTTCCTAATGCCTCCTAATGCTGTGACCCTTTAATATAGTTACTCATGTTGTGGTGACCCCCAGCCATAAAATTATTTTCATTGCTACTTCATAACTGTAATTTTGCTACCGTTATGAATCGTAATGTAAATATCTGATATGCAGGATGTATTTTCATTGTTACAAAGGGGTCACGACCCACAGGTTGAGAACCCACATTCTGACTGTTAGAATGTGCTGAACATTGCCTTTGCACTTCCCAGCCCCTGTGCAGCCTCCTCTGTGGGGAGGGCCCTTGTCCACCCCCTCTGCCTTGTACCTGTTGACTTGCCATTACCCACCACAGGTATCTGGTTCTTAGCAGAGCAGTGATGGTGTCCTGCTCCCACCCACAGAGGAGCAGCCCCCTCTCCCCTCCAGCTGCTTATTTCTCTGTTTCTCTATTCTACAGACCCCATGCACGACTGCAATGATATTTCTGCTCATCTCCCAGCTAACTGAGAATTCCTTTAGGAAAAAGTCCACATTATGTTTGCTTTTGTTATCAGTGTGCAGCCAGCATATAGTAGGGTTCTAAGAAGTGTTTACCAAATTAAATGCAAACAAGGTTATACTTGTTGGAATAAAGTTATAACAAGGAGCTGTGGGGCACCCAAGGAGGAGCTCTTTACACAGCATGTAGCCCTAGGGAGGGAGATGGAGCTTACAAGGAATCCAAGAGGGACTGAGCGTCCTAGACCACATGGGCAGGGGAGAGAGGGGAGGAGCAGACAGGCCAGCTAGACCTACAGAGAATGGGTTCAGGCTGAGAAAGGATCGGTCCAGAGGGGGAAGGCAGCAAGGGGCCTGGAAGCGCAGTCAGCACCTCAAACAGTGCTAGCATGCAAGAAGTTTCTCCATGGATCATTTTTGGAGGAATAACGAGTGAATTAATTTTTGCTCTTTTTTTTTTTTTTACATTTAGCAGGGGTGTCATGGAACCTGACTAAAACTACTACATTCTTCCCAGAAAAAAAGTATATGTATATGCGTGCCCTTTCACCTTGAATTTCAGAGGACTGACAGATTTTCTGAAATGTATCCAGTGGCCCTTCCCCCTAAGTGATAAGCCAGATTTTAAGAAAAGGGATGAATTTTAGGTTTAGGAGGGATGTGCTCAGACTAGCATGTAAGGTGTGACACTGAAAGTGTGTGACGGAAAGATGACAGGAGGTATAACAGCCATCACAGGACACCTGTTAAGTCACGGCAGTTGTCAGAGTGAGACCCAAATGCCTGAACTAGAGGATTGACAGAGAGGGGCCCAGGACAATGGATCTGAGGGAATGGAAACAGGAAGCTCAGGATGACACAGGGCTCCCTGTCCTTGAGTGACCACACAGATGAGGTGTCATTCCTCATGCTAGAAAATTCCAGAAGAGAAACAGACTTGCAGGAAAGGGGCAAATTCCACTGTGTACAGCTTACATTTGAGTTTCCCAAGGAGGGACTAGATGGAGTCCCCCTAGGGCAGGTTGAAGTTTGGGAGGGATGGAGATGGGACTCTCCCAGAGTGGGAATGTAGGGAAAGACAGAAGTGGGGGATGGAGGAATAGCCTCGCTGTGCCAACTTCTTAAGGTTATGCTGAGGAGTAAGAGCCAGGGAGGAAGACTGACAGGAAAAGTCAAAAGAGGTGAGAGGAAAGCCAAGAAGGGTTCCTAAAGGCTCATAGAGTGCGGAAGCACAAGAAGGACAGAAATTGTCCTTTTACTTTGGAAACTAGGACTCTCACGGTGATCTCAGGGAGAGGAATTCCACCTCGGTGAGGGAAGCCCCAACTAAAGTTATTGCTTTAGGAAGTGAAAAAGAAGCAGTGAGTAGGCTTCTAGAACTTTCCCTCTGCAGGAAAATCTGATCTCTGAACAGCTTTCTGACCTAATGGCCTGTTCTCCTTTATTAAAAGGCCCTACTCATGTTCCAGGCGCTCCCCAACCACTCAGATCCCCTCCTCTCTGTCCCTCCTTCACAGGCTAATTCCCCCACCCCCAACCCCTCTCCCACCTTGAAAATGCTGACTTCTCAAGGCTCCAGTCCAAGCCCCGTCTCTTCCCTCTGTATACAGTTCCCCTGGGGAAATCCCTCCATCCACAGAGTTAAATACCATTTATAATGGGGATGTAAAAATGAACATTTCTAGCCTAGATGACTTTGACATTTCCACTTCCCTGACTCAAAGGCACCTGAAACTTCACCTGTTCAAAGCTGCTCTCCTTTTACCTGCCACATCCTCCACCCCACCCGGACCACCATAATCAAGGATTATCAACACCATCCCTCCAAAAACCCAGGCCCCTTCATTAACACCCTTCCCTTCACCTCCCCACTTCCCAGCCACCATGGTCTGTCCACTGTCCCCCTAAATGTCTTTGTTCTAAGTGCTAGTCCAACCCACCATCATAGAGGCAATAGCCTCTTCAATGGCCCACTTTCATCCTTTCTCCTCTCCCTTCAAACCATTTATCCAGCTGTAGCCAGCAGGATCTCTTAAAACTGAAAATCAGATTATATCACATTTGCTTAAAACCCTTCAGATGTTATCCTTTGCTTTCTGTATAAAGACCAAAATCCTCAAAATGACACCGCTTTTGTCTCTGACCTGGCTTCTTCCCACTCTCCCCTGAAGTTTAGTCATCTCAGCCTTTGCCTCAGTCTCCAACACACCCTCTTTCTCTGGAGCCTCTGCCCATGTTCTTTTCTCTTGCTAGAATCCCTTCCCTAGCCCCAGTCCCAGTAAAATCTCACCCATTTTTAGTTATTAACTTAAAGGTAATTTGCTCCCTGTTAAATCTCTATCAGCTCATGGCTCACAGAAGGCACTTAATAAATATAGAGGGTACCAAAAAAAATGGATACACATTTTAAAAAAGGAAAAGCATATATTAAAATTGTAATACTCAGTATATATCAATAACAAAAGATGAATACAAGTCATGCTTGAATACTCTTAGAACAGCAGAAGTCAAATGTGACTTGAGTGTTACAATTTTAATACTTTTTTTCTTTCTTAAAATGTATGTGCATTTTTTGGCACCCTCTATGGCAGTAATGGGGTTGGAGGGAACGGTCTAAAATGGGGTCCTCAGGAGGAGGAGGCAATACAGGAGTGTCAGTTTTGTTGTTTTCCCGACCGAGAGTCCTGAGCCTTAGAGTGGTGCGTCCGGGGTCCTGGCGGGGAGACAAAAAGAATGTGAGATGGAGTTAACCAGGCAGTGCACCTCCAAATGTAAGCTGGTCCTTCGGAAGCCATGTCAATCCACACATCAATATAGGGAACTTGGTCCGGGTGTCCAGGGTGGCCATAAGCAACCACCCAGATGCCGGAGAGAAGAGGGAGGTTAAAAGACCCAGTCGGGGGCCAGCCTGACCTGAAAGCCAGCCATTCTAACTTTCAGAGGGTGCAGAAAGTGCCTGGTTTCACTTTCTCACCATATCCCTTAGCATAGTGGCTAAAATCAGAAAAGTTATTTAAGAGGCACTCTAAAGGAGTTAGCGGGGCAGATGGTCCTTGGCCCATTGTGATTAGTTATTAAGTGGACAGGCATACTACTGAGGCAGAGAAAAGGAGACAGATGGACAGAACAGGAAAGACAGACCAAAATCAGTCAGGTGCACAGCCATGCCTGACCCTCACTCAGGTGCCTTCCCAGCCACGTCCCCAAAATGATGAAAACTCTATCTTGGCATAGGCAGGGAGGTCGCCCCAAAGGGCCCACCACTAAGTTGTATGATAAAGTCGTGGAACCACGGGCGGAGGCCCACTCGGATTCCGTAGCCTCAGGGTCGTGGAATCACATTTAAACTCTTTCACTCACTCACTCATATGAAACACAGAACATACAAAAAACCCAACCCTTTTTAAAAACTGACAGTTAAACCGACAGTGTGACAAGGGAATCATTTCCCCTTTAAACCGACAATAAGATGGGGGCAGGGGACCACTTCCTCCTTGCCTCGTCCCTCTACTACAGGACAGGACAACTGACAGTAAGACAAAGGGGACAGTAAGACAAAGGGGTCGTCTCCCCTCTGCCTCGGGGCAGGCCGTCCAGCTAGCCTAGTTCCCCTAGATTCTCTAGAGATCAAAACAGGACAAAACAGAACAGACTTACTGATAGTTGGAAAATTTGGGAACCTGTACCCTGAATCCACGCATCCGAGAGCTCTGGGACGGAAAAACTCTCCGAGGCCTTCCCCTGGAGCTGTGGGCCAGTGGTGGGCCCAGGCAGGGGTCCAGTGAATCTCCCTGAGGCCTCCAAGATGAAGTTTGCTAGAGTAAAGCCCTCATCTCACTGGCTCTTCCAGAAGCGTTCTAACCTGTTGACTACCATATATGCCAGGCATACATAACCCCATTTGGAAATTCTGGATGCAAACTCTCTTCCTGTTGAAGACCCCAGCAGAAATGTTCAGTTCTGTTGCTTTTAAACGCCAGTCCAGGCAGGCCTCCTGGCTTCATCACACTCAAGTCAGAGCTTTCTGATGCATTTAGAGTAATACACGTCACACTCATGTCTCGTGGCCAGAACATGCTCACTGCTCGGGCTGCTCTTCAGAGGTTTTCCTTCAGCGTGTTTTCTCCATTGTACAGATTCTGACACTTAAAGCTTATGACACAAAAACCGACCTGGAAGTGACCATACCTTAAGAGGGAACCATGGGAAATTGGTTATAATAGGTACAGATCCACCTGGGGAAACAGGTGAACATTGAGGTGAATATTAACCCATCCCAAGTTCAATGTTGTTATTCCAAAAGGATTATAGTACATTGAAGAAAACATCAAACAATAAATAATTCAGGCAGGAAATTCAGAGTGGTGTGCTTGGGGAGAAAAAGCAGATTTTGCCAATGTAAGACCAAGAGAGAAACTGGTCATGTTTTAGGAGAGCTGAGTCTTAGGAGAACAACTAGAAACAACATTAAACACAGCTGTGCCGTGCAGATCGCCCTGGAAGGAGCCAGACCTGCCTAATATGGAATCATGATGCATCCTCAGAGGATGGCGTCCCAGTCCCCCGGAGCAGAGCTCCATAAATTCACTTAACTCTTTTACTAGATGACTAATTAAAAAGCAGTTAACGAGAGTGATCATTCTTGGCGGTGGAATTCAGCCATGAAAGAGTTTAATGACCTGAGGCTGAGGCTCAGGGCAGTGCTCCCTGGTAATTCTGCCTAGGTTTTATCAGAAGCTGTGCAAAGCTTTCAGAACCTGGGATAGCTAGGAAGGGGTAGAAGAGAGCTTTGGGAGGCAGGAAGGAGTGTCTGTGTACAGCAGAAGGTAAAAAGAAGGATGCCCACCACCATGGACGCACACTGAATATGGCTCGTTTGAATGACTGTCCGTGACCAAGGGAGTGAATAGAAGACCACGTGCTGGGGGCAGCTCTCCGGGCCTGGGAGATCTCTCTTCTACAGTCCATGTTTAGTGTGGTATGCAGCAGTGCAAAATCAGACAAGGTGGGAGTATTTACACCACCAGAACAGGTGAAAACTGCAAACCAGGGCTTTTCCTTCCCACAGAGGCAATTATTTAACATTTACCAACACACCACTGGGTCCATTAGATGAACTCTTGTGAGAGCAGAGTCCCCTGGAGTTCTTACGTTAGAAATAAGCCTGAACATTTTTTGTTGTTGCTGTTCTATTTTAATTACTAATGCACAGTGGCACTCTTCAATTATCTTTTATTACACATCCAGAGTGGGCTCAGCATTTGTGCACTCTCCTGGCAAACTCTTCATCATTTAAAACATTGTTTCTAGGGGAAATTTTTCCAACTTGCAAGTTACTGGCTTAAAAATAAATTTTTGGAAAAGAGCCCATTTATAAGTTGGGGATGTTCAATTCTGGGTCCTCACAGGGAAATTAGAGAACAAAAAGAATCATTCTAATTTTAAAAATATAGGTTGCAAAATATATCCTAGATGAAAAGGCAAAGGAGTAGAATTATCTCACTTGAAGCAATTTAATAACAGGGGGCGGTGCCAGGTATTTGAGGGGATTTGGGGGGGGTTTGTTTAGTTTGTTTGGGGGGGTGTTTCTCTACTGTAAGCCTCAGGGATTTGGCTAGATGAGGAATGAATATCTTTATGATATTATTCTGGGATGAATAATTTGTGGATTTTATTTCAAATATTTGCAATTTTTTTCCTCAATTACAGATAATTTACATATGATCTGTGTTGACAACAAAGAAATCAATAATTTAAGGTTACGTGTCTCCTTGAAAATTAACCGTCACTTCTGGGATCCCAAGTCTCCAAATGGCATAATGTATTTCAACATTTTGAGAAACGTGATATAATTAGATGAAACCTCTTTATAATACATCTTAGAATACTTAAATACAAAACACACTATTTTTCTGTTTTAAAAAATGAATATTATAAAATGGACTATCTCATATTACTACAAAACCTTAACTCAAGCCTTCTCAGTCCCTAGTTTTTGGTAATTGAGTGAGGGGAATGATGTTTTGGGAGACTTCTTAATTAGTGTTAGTTATTCACTCAGAAGGGATGGAAGTCTTACTTTCCTAAAAGATACCACAGTACCCTGATTTGGCATTTCCTTAACACGATCTGAAACAATGAAATGACGGCTGTAAATCTGCCACTTGGAACCTTAAAAGATTCACATCACTCCCAGGCCTTGGTTTAACAGTTGGTTTATGATGTGGTTTCAGAATAACACTTTAAGCATGGTCTATCTTTTCCTCCAAAAAATGACATAAATCTGTAAAGCTTTTTAATGATTACTCTAAAATACAGAGAAAGTTTTCTCTGAGGCATATTTTTGAATTGCTTATCTAAAATCTTTACATTTCTGAATTTCCCTTCATGATCTGCTGTGGAATGGCTTCCTCCAGTTCAGTTGATAAACGCACAAAGTCTCAAAGTCTCACCCTGGCAGGGGGCGTACAGCCACCTGCTCCCCCTGCAGAAGCCTCTGCTTTAACTCCCAGGATCTCAAACCCCTGTGTGCAGAAGTGCCACCCGAGAGCCAGTTAAAAAGTGCTGGTCCTCAAGAGCCCCTGGGTCAGAACATCTGGGCTAAATTCTGGGCCTGGGGCCTGGCATTTTAGTGGGCTCCCAGGCAGGGGGCCTGAGAGAAGGGCAGGGACTCCAACCTATGCTCTCTGACTGCAGCTCTGGCTCTGGGCATGGAGTTACTAGGGGGAGCCTGGGCACGGGGAAGGGAGCCCAGGCTGTGCCAGCGAGGTACTGCCCACCGCAGCACCCTGGACTGCTGCACCTGCTTCCTGGCCTGTCCCTGCACCTCCTGTCAGCCCTGCCCAGATTTGTTTGCATCCTCTGCCCTCTTCCTCTAGCTGCCTGGCCCCTCCCTCTGAGCCCCAGTTCTGCCTTTTCATCCCCACATGACTCAATCTGTCCTCTGCCAGAAGCTCTCTGAGGCAAAGCGAACCCCTCACGTGATTGCTCCTGGTGGCCCACCCCACCTGCCCTACACCGCCGCTGCTCCCCCTCCCTGCCATTTGGTAGACACAGTCGCAGTGGCCCATCCTAGGAGTATCTCTCTGTCCCACTGGACTCTGAACCACTGAGTTCAGGGCTTTCCTGCATCTTGCTCACTGTGTCCTTGACACCCAGTCTGAAGTGTGGCAGCAGCTGGCACATATGGATTGAGCACATGAACTTGGTCCAGGTGCCGTGGTGCCTCAGGCTGCAGACTTCGTCTCCGCCAACTTCGCACACTGCTCTCTCCGCTAGAGAGCTGGTCTCTCTCCCTTCATCTCTACATGGCTGCCCGCCTCTGGTTCTTTGGGTTCGCTCTGAGATGTCCTTTCCCACAGCAAGTCTTCCACGGCCCCTGGAGATCCAAGGGCCCCCAAGTCTACCTGATGCTGCACTTCCCCTCTGCACTCTCATTTCTATGTCTGAATCCTCCTTCAGCTCAGGAGTTCCCTGAGAGCAAGGACTGTAACCTCAGTCCCCACCTGTGTGTTCAGCACACATTGGTGTACCCAGGAAATGTTTGCTGAAAGCTCAGTCTGGCTGTTCAGGCCATGAGATGAGGTCCTCTGCGCATAGACCTGAGTCAACAATGTACCATGTTATACTCACAAAGTTGCTGTGTCTCCTCCCACACCCACTGCTAGATGGCAAGTGACCATATTTTGATGAATGGCATATTTGCTCAATCCTGTGTTTTTCAAGCAGGATACTTTTGGCATTTGGGGTCTGACAATTAATATTGTGTAAGACGGACGCACCCGTTGTAGGCCATGCACCCATGCCAGGCACCCCAACAGGCATCTTGACATGCACATTTGCAAAAGTCCTTGGGGAAGAGAGCCTACAGTTAACTGAACTCTTTCATTACCACTCAGTGAGAAGCAGTGGTCCTGTAAGAGTGCCATGGTAAATTTCTGGAGCAACTGAGTGCTCTAAAAGAAAAGGTATTTATGTGGGCACAGAGCGTTACAATGGGAATGCGTGTGTCATGGTGAACTGTGCATGTCTGCAGGAAGGAAAGGAAGACAAAGGCTTTTAAGGGGAAAAGTGAGGAAAATTAAAGAATATTTAGAAATAATTGTCCTATGCTACAAAAATCAGTAACAAGATTGACACCAGTCCCAGGTGGGACAGTGGCCAGGCAGATGTCTTTGCAGAAGTATTTTTTGTGAAAGGGGCCATAGTCTTTGTGCAGGGATGTGGTCTGCATCTGTTTTGGTAGTTTCTGTTGACTGGCAGGCAAGCATGAGAACCCTCTCTCCCCATGGCCTCTGCGGGGCTGTTTGTCAGTGTTTTCTCTTCTTTAAGGTTTAGTCATTTCATTTTGATTCTGACAACTCCACAACTATTTGTGGTGGTATGAGGTGGGGCACAGGGTATGGCATCTGTCACTCACCACTGATAATGGTAATGTGTTTTTTAATAACAGTTAACTGGACTTTATTGATCACTTACAAATGTAGGCACTAGGCTCAGAGTTCTACACGGCCTATTTAATCCTCACAACCACCATTCTTTAGAGAAGGAAGCTGAGGGTGAGAGTGTTGCATGCCATTGACCCAAGTTACCCGAGCTGGCTGCCATCAAGGCCAAGGTGCAGCCCTGGCATCTGGCCCCCCTGCTCTGTGTTGGCCTCTTCAAGAACAAATGTCAAAATTCCCAGATGGAAAATGCCTATTAAAAGTTGCCCTCTCCTATCAATTATAATGTGGAGCAGTAAAACGTATTCTGCATCGTGTTAATTTAGTGGGATGTCAAGCATTGTGCAAATAACGGGTTCCATGAGCAATGAAGTGTGCAGAGTGCTTTCCAAAGGCTCAGGTAGAGGACCTTGGGACAGTCGCTATGAAAACCAGGCGAACCTTTGTAGGGTGGCTCAGCTTTTCACAGGGAGCTGGGGGTGACTCAGAACATTGGTGAGTAAACAAGGGGGCAGCCAAAAGCAGGTGACAGCAGGAGCTTGTAGGACAGTTAGCACTGAACAGGTTCCAGGAAAAGGCGAACGCAGGAGGAATAGTCACCTTTCTTCCAATCTCTTAATAGTAATAAGTATTATTTATTGAGTGCTAACTACTGTCTACCTCACAGATGAAATAAGAGGCCTAGAGAAGTTGGTTAAGTCCCCTAAGGCCACACAGCTAATTAATGGCACAGCCAATTTGTGCCCAGTGCTCTGTCTTGTGCTTGTAAACCCTGGACACAAAGCCCCCGAGGGCTGAGCGTTTCTTAAGGGCTTTCCTGGGTGCCTGCCCAAAGCAAATTCAGTCTCTGATGCTTCGAGGGGCTCCTTACATCGAGCGTTTGTGTTGTGACACTGCCTTTCTTTTCAGTATATCTCTTCAGTCTGAAAATCAGCTATTTGGTCTGAATACTGTATCTGAAATTTTTGGCCAGTATAATTTCAGTTTTTTAAATTTTGCCGTTACCATTAAATTTTACAGATTTTCATATTCTATTACATGCCTTTTTCTGGATGGAATAATCATATTGGTGAAAGAACTCGCTCTGACCCCTTCCTGGAGCCAGTGTCTGTCCTCCGTGCACTGCTGTGGGGCCACCATAAAATCAACCGTCTCCTCAAGTTTCCAATGTTGCTGGTATTGGCACCAGACTTCTCCTCGTTTTTGAATTTTCTCTCTCTCTATCTTTTTTTAAACAGATGTTGGCGCATTTTTTGAAGAGGGGATGTGGCTACGGTATAACTTCCAGGCACCAACCGTCAGTGCCAAAGATGCAGGCAGCAGAACAGAGGCCTCTCCGGACCAGCAGCCCCCTGAGGACCTGGCCCACGAGGAAATCCGTTTCAGCTTCAGCACCACCAAGGCGCCCTGCATCCTGCTGTACGTCAGCTCCCTCACCACAGACTTCTTGGCAGTTCTCGTCAAACCCACCGGTAAGGACCAGCATGCCTACGCCTTCCGCCATTTAATTTGGGCAGACAGAATGTTCCAGAAAGAGTCTGGAGCGAGTCATGTGACTTTTCTTCCACCGTCATTTCTCTAAGTGAAAGTCAGGAAAACACCTTGCAGTTGGGTGCTCTGCAGTGACATGCTGCAGTAATGAAGGTCTGTAAGGCATGTTGAGGTCTTTATAAGAGTCACACTAGGGGAGGGTGAGCTGGATGGCTGTATGATGATTACTCTGTGTTCCTATTAAATACATTCCCTCCTGAGCTGAACAGAGAGCAGCCTTTGAATTTGCAAAATTAATTTTCTGTCAGCCAGTGAATTGTCCTGACATTTGGCAGCGCGTCGGTGGGTCCTACAGAGCATCTGAAGTGTCAGTAGAAACAAAAATTGCAAATGTTTTAATTCCTAAGGCCTTTCAGAATTTTACATTCCTAAATTCTATCTCTGGCATGAGGGTTGCATAATACAGGGTATATTTGCACTTGTAGTATCCTCAGCATCTTGATCATCAAATACGTGTTGTGCCAGAGAAAAATAGGTCTCTGACACAGACAGCCTAGTGAGACTAGGGTACAAATGGGTGTGCAGCCTTCAGCAGTGACCTCTGATGGAAGCCTGAGCATCCTGGGGTGTAAGGAGGACCCCATCCCCTCTCTGAAAACCTGCCTTCACACATGCTTTAAAGTTGTAAGATCACTTTTGTTATCAATAAAAATACGTTAGGCGCACTGCAGGCACAGATCTCCCCAGCTCTCTTCCCAGGGAGATTTATGAGCCGAGAAGGAGCACGCGCTCTCTCCCACTGCTCAGTGCTGCCAGCTCCGCGACAACAATTCCAACACTGTAGCATCTGAAAGATCAAGATTTTCTTCCGTGGGAACCAAAAATTACTAATTCAGCTTGAGTGTTTTAAAAATAGTAAATTCTCAAACTCTCTCTCTTTCTGGGCAATGTAAAAGATGGAGGGAAAAGTATGTTCCCTAGGATGTTACCTTTCAGAAATGATCCCCAAAGAAATAATCCAAAAATCAAAGATTCAGCAGGAGGATGTTCAGCATAGTGTTATTTGTGAAAATTAGAAAGAACCTAGACATTCAACTTCAGTAACATAGTATGAGTTACCATTTTATAGAATATTATATGTGTCTATTAAAATAATATTTATGAAAAGAGATTAATGACATGGAGAAACATTATGTAGCATGTTAAACTAAAAATAAATAAATAAACAAGATAAGCCCTTGAATGTATATTAGTTTGGCTCTACAAAAAATCTATAGATTAAAAAAAGCAATAATGTGAGCACAGCTGTTGCTTGGACTGTGGATGATTTTTTCCCCTGAGTAATACTTCTTTTATTCACTCTGTGCCCTGTGTAGAGTGCTGTGGCGTTATAGCTCACGGCAATCTCAATTTCCTGGGCCCCAAGAACAGGGTCTCCCTCTAGCTCAGGCTGGTCTCGAACTCCTGAGCGCAAGCCATCCAGCTTCCTAAGCCTCCCAGAGTGCTGGGATTACAGGCGTGAGCCACCGCGCCCAGCCTGAGTAATACATATCAAACATTAGCACTGAACAAGCATCACTTTTCTAATCAGGAAAAAATAGTAACTAAAGTCGGGAAGTAAGGGCAGGCACAGAAGAAAAAGGACGGAGCCCTACTCTTCAGGGGTTCACCAGCTTGTTTCTTCTGTATCAGACTCAATAGATTCTTAATTCACTGATGTTCTCCACCTCTGTGTACCAATCTCCCAGGGGACAGGTAAGACGCCTTAGGTTTCTTCTCACATTCCTGTCCTGGAGGATGGCTGTCACTTTCAGACTGTCAAGAATTTGATGGAAGTGCCCTGTGTGTACTGTATTATCTGCCCCTCAAGTCACTGCCACACTAAAATCTGGTCGCCAGGGGTATTCAGGACGTCACAGGCAGACTGCCGCCTCCCACCCCCCAACTTGTGCCTGTGCGCGAGAGCACTGATTAATCAATTCTGGGGATGTGGCCACCATCTGATGATGCTTTGTGCCTCCCTGACACTCTCCTGAGTGTCTGCCATGCATTAATTCCTACGAGCCATACAACTCCATGTAGAAGCTGCTCTTATTGTCCCCTTTCTCCAGCTGGCCCAGCCGGAGTGCAGAGGCTGAGTGATGGCACTGCCCCTGGGTGATGGGCATCTGAGTCCAGGTGCCAAGTTCTCTGCAGAATGTGTCTGTGGAACAAAACAAAGCCGGACGGTTCCTTTCTGTCGTGAGGCCAGAACCTCACCTGCTAGTGAAAATTCTCTCTTTTGTACTTCAAACACTACATTTTGTTTTTATTACTTGAAATTTAAAGTTAGGAAAAAAGTCAAGGAATTCATTCAGGAAACATCATCAATAAGGCCTACATCAAAACAAAGTCTTCATTAAATGCCCTGTTAGCCCTCGAACCTCAAATTGGATGTGGTGGAAGCTCTTCTCACTGTTCCCCAAAGCCCAGCCCTCCAGACCTTCCTAGATCTGACAGCACCGGCACCTACTGCCTCTCGGATGCCTGAGGTCCCAAACTCTGTCACCCACCAAGCTCCATCCTCCCCTTCTGTGACCAGCAGACAGACATGTGCTATGGACTCCACTGCCACAGTGTCCTTTCCGTCCCCACGGTGGCTCTCTGGGGCACATGTCCTCTGCCCCAGTGCTTCTCAGGCTTGTTCATGTCATGGCACCTCCAGAAAATTACATTTGAATGGCACCTGGGTAAAGGATGGGGTGGTGGTTTGGAGGCGCCCTCCTGCAGGTCTCCTGGGATCAGGGGGACCCTGCTGCAGCCCCATCATGGGACGGCATTGCACCTCACCCACTGGAAAGCTCCATCTCCATCCGTCTCTCTGCCTCCTCCTTACCCCCACAAGCCAGGGTTGTCTTAGTCCTTTCCTGTTGTTTCTAATGGAATATCTGAACCTAGACAATTTACAAAGAAAGAGAATTTACTTCTTATAGTTATAAAGCCAGGGAAGCCCGAGATTGAGGGGCCACCTCTGGCGAGGGCGTTCCTTGGGTGGGGGCTCCATAGCACTGAGGCCGAGCGGGGCTTCACAGGGTGAGGCCAAGCGTGGTAGGTTGGGTCTGCCTTCCTCTTCTTACCAAGCCACCAGTTCCGTCCCATGGTAGCTGTTAATCCATTAACCCGTTAATTCACCCATCTATAAATGGGTTAATCCATCCACGAGGTCAAAGCCTCTCAATCCAGCCACACTGACTAAGTTTCAGCATGAGTCCTGGAGGAGATGTCCAGACCATAGCATGGGGACGTTGTTTAATGAGATACTACATACTATATATATCATATATATTAAACTATATCTATTATACTGCATATCATATATTACATAATATCCTTATTGCAGACTCAATAGTCCCCCCTCCAGCAAAAACAAAGAGACTCCATAATCCCACAACCTTCCAGTCCAGACCCAGTGGGCTCACGGGAAAGGGCTTGGCCTGTAGCGCCGGACTGTCTGGCTGCGGACCCGCTTTGCCTGTTGCCAGCTGTCTTGGGCAGCCAGCCAGCAGTGCCACGCCTCAGCTCGCTCTTCTGTAAAATAGTCTCCCTCATTAGAGCACTGTGGAATCCAAGAGTCCACTAATTTAATCTAAATTTGTCACATATTCAGCACCCCTTTTTCAAGAAACTCACTATTCCTCGGCCACCCAATGCACATCTGGGCCCTGGCCTCACAGCCGCAGTGCTCCCGATGGTCCTCCCCTACCTGGAAACACTTTGCCTCCCTCTCTCATTCCTGCCCTTCACTCTGGGCCCACATCCAGTCTCGTCTCCTTTCAGTGACTTCTTGCTCTAAACTCCTACGGTACTTATTTTCAATGTCATTTGTTTGGCGCTTAATGTACTCTATTGTTGTCTGTCTCTGTTATAAATATGCCCTGTCTTCCCAGAGAGATGAAAAGCTCCCAGCACCACATCCCCAGCCTACAACAGGTGCCCTGTAAGTGTTTGCTGATGATAATGATGATGACCGAGAGAGGATAAATCTGTTAAGCGTGTTATTTGCTGCAGCCAATAAAAAAGCGGTCCCTTATAGCTGCTTTAATTCACTTGGGAGGCAAACATGAGACACAGGAAGTGAAGCATCTCTCCATTTGAATAATATTTTATTTTAACGGGCAAATATTAACGTTTTCCCTACCATCGCTTAGTGGTCCTCTTCTGCTATTATCTGAAAGGAACAAACACATTATTTAAATTTGATTCTTCAAGGATCTTGCCATTACTGTTTATAGATATTCACAATATATATGTTTAAAGTTCCAAGTCATTTTTTTTCTCAAAGCAAATAATTTTTGTTATCACTAAATGAAACCATTCTAGGAATTTTAAATCAAGGAAACTAGAAAAAAAGAAAATCTTGAAAACAACTTAATACTGATAATAGAGCTGAGAGCACAAAGGTATCAATGACAAAAACACAGCAGGGAGGGAGGGAAATGTCCGATTTTTGCATAATTACCAGTTTCTCTGACCTCTCACCCCCAAAGGCAGAGCTCCCTTGACTGTCTTAGCCTTCGCCATCTTTTGATCAGGATGGTTGTCTGTATTAGCAGCGGACTTGCACCCAGACGGAAAGCCCACGTTAGACCTTGAGAACATGCTGGGCTAAATAAATGTGTTCTAAAGAAACCGATAAATGATGAATCAACACAACTGTGCATTAAAACAGCTGGCTAGGGTAATATGATGTCAGAGCACTAGAAAGAAATCAGGAAGTAAAAACTGAAGACAATCAAGTTTTTTTAAGAATGTTTTTATGCATGTGGCCCAGCAACTGCCTGCTCAGCCCCTTCATGCCCAAACAATGCATTATAATATTTTCACTGCTACTGAGATGAAAGGGGAAACGAAGGTTAAACACTGAGGGATGAAGAGAAAAATGCTCAGGGAGAGGGAGCAGCATATGCAAAGGTCCTGAGGTACACCTGAGGAAGGAGAATCATGTTTTCTAGACAATAAGAGAAGTAAGTCCAACATAGCTTGAAGGTGGAGAGAGAGAAATGAAACTCAAATCAGGACAGCATAAGCTCTATTAAGAATGAATTTCGTTATCCCATGAATAACTGGAAGACTTCAAAGGGTTTTAAATGACCCAATTAAATAACCAGTTATTCATTTTGAAAAGATCTTTGTTTTTTCAAAGAAAATATTGGGAAGAAGAAAGTATAGAAACAAGGAAACCACTCATTCAACAAGTATTTCTAAAGCTCCTACTATGGACCAGGCACTACTGTGGATATTGGGGAAATAGGCATGAAGAACAGAAACCAAAATTCTTACTCTCACGGAGCTGACATTTCAGCAAGAGATAACAGACAATTTAAAAATTGAGTACAATCTATAGTATGCCATGGGCTAAGAACTATTATGGGGAAGCCACAGGAGGGTTCTGAGCAGAGGATCCCTCTGGCCGCTGTGGGAGAGGACACTGGAATCTGAGGGGCGGGGCCAGGTCGGGGTAAGGACAGAGGCAAGGTGGGCCGTACGGAGGCTCCTACGGTAATCCAGGCAAAGATGGCTGGCCCAGGGGGTAGAAATGGAGGTGACGAGCGGGTAAGAGTCAGGGAATACTTTGAAAATCCAGGCATGAAGATTTGCTGACAAATTATACATGTATTAGAGGGAAAAGAGGGGAGTTGAGCCTTTTGGCAAGAATAACTAGAAAGATGGGCTAGAGATTTACTAAAATGTGGGGAATGGTGATGGAATCCTTTGAGACAGAGGATCTGTGCTATGTTGGCATGTGTCGAGCGTGAGGTCACCAGTAAGACATCCAGGGGCCGTTGTGTGGACAGATCCTGGGGTTCAGGACAGAAGTCTGATGAGGCTACGAGTCTGGGGTTTGATGGGCACACACCTGCTCCAAGGCCCAGAAAATGACATGCTGAAGGATGGGTCCTCGGGGACCACAAGAGTCATGGGGCCAAAACAAGGGAAGAAACATCAAGAAGGAAAACCAGGGAGCCGGTGCTAGAAGCCCCCAGTAGGCCACGTTTCCAGGAGAAGGTGAGGATGAGCGTCTGTGCCGCCTGAGAGTTACCACTGCCCTGCTCCTCCGGGGCCCTGAGGCCCAGCGAGGGTAGGTGGCCCCTGTGGAGTAGTGACCCCCAGAGGGGACTCCCTGCAGGATCTGGAAGCAGCAGATGTGCACAGCTTCTGGTGTGGGACTTGTAGGAAAGAAGAGCAAAGGAGGAGAGGGCACACTTGAGAGTGAGATGGGGTCAGGAGTGATCATTGTCGAAGAGGAGGCTGAGTGGGCTGCAGTGACCCAGCCGAGGTCTGAGCAGGAGCTCTGCATGGAACCGCACCCCTGTGGGTGCCCCCAGATGCAGACACCGCAGGAATTTAGACCAAACCAGGAGACAAAACCATTCGTGCTCGGCTGAAATGTGATAGGCAAAGGAATCGAGGGTATGATGCTAAAGTAAGACTCAGAAAGAACAAGAGTGTGTTGAATTTTGTTCAGAAAACAAAAGTGAGGAAATGCAATTAGCTTTTGATTATTCTCCTGAATGCTCTCAACTCCAGGAACTTGGTGCTGGGAGTGGCAAGTGTAAAGCTAGAATCCTGAAATGAGGGACAGCAGCTCACAGGTGTGTGTGGGAGAGAGTGACAGAGAGAGAGAGACCGACTTCAGGGAAGTGTCTGGAAACAGAATGCCAAGATGTTCAGAGTAGTTCTCTTTGAATGGCGGAATTTCAAGTGACTTTTTTTCTTTCTGTTTTCTCTCTAAGTTTTAATTATCACGTTTTATTTTCTAACTTACAAATCAGAGCATCAGTTTTCTTCCTCTAGAAACAAACGGAAAGAGGCCAGGTGGCATCCACTAGGTGGTTTGCAGGGGGTCAAACTCTTGCTCAACTTCTGGCTCCATTTTTAAACCCTGAGATGTCAATGGCTGTTAACAATAGGAAAATCACAACTGGAGTCAAAAAAGAGAGATTAAAAAATTGATGTCTTTAAAGATTGATCATAAATAAGAAATAAAAGTTGTGCTTGCTGTGCAGATTAACTAAAAGGAGTCATATTAGTCTTTTTGAATGTCATTTGTCATTGTAGGGAGGAAGGCAAGAGGAAAACAAGAATAGGTTGTCCGGAGAAAATGAACTGTCCGTACGGGGCAGGAGTGGCCTGGGGCCTGCGGGAAGCCATCTTTCCCTTTAAGTTCCCTTTAATTTGCCTTTGGTTCATTTGGAACCTAAAATCAAATTGACCCCTTTGCTTTCTTTCTTGGTCTCAGTGAGGCCACCCCAAATCACACATATTTATCTTTTAAAATTATGTTTATTTTTAATATCCTACAATCACGGTTCTTTCCGATGCCCAAGGCCACATTCTGCTGGTGGAGTGAGACCACCCCTGCACTCGGCACTCATTTATCTCTCACGTCTCGTGGAGTTTTGTGGGGCCCGCAGGCATCGCCGGGTCCTGTACTGTATAAGTCCTCATTTTTCATTTCCACGTCCAATCCCAACGTGGATCGTTCAGGCCATTTGCTGCTTCTGCTCAGAGATGGTGGTCACCGAGGTCACTGCTGGCAGACTGTAAATATGCGTGAGCCTGGTGCTGCGGCCAACTTGGACTAGTTGCCTCTGAGATAGTAAATCTGGATTCAAAACCAGAACAATGTCAATGGCCATGAAGGGAGGGGACAGTTTGCTATAAACCTACCCAGCAGCATTTGGGGGAAGTGACATTAAAATGAAAGCTACAGCAGAGATTACAGTTTCTTTCCTTTTCTCTCCTGTAGGAAACTTACAGATTCGGTACAACCTGGGTGGCACCCGAGATCCCTACAACATCGACGTCGATCACAGGAACATGGCCAACGGCCAGCCCCACAGTGTAAACATCACCCGTCACGAGAAGACCATCATTCTCAAGGTACACATATGTGTGTGTGCGTGAAAATTATACATAATACAGCATCATAGTTGCTATCTCCTGTAATATGTGGCCATCGGTTTTGCTTTGGGGGTGCAGCCGGGGGAAGAGATGTTTGTCACACTTTTCTCCTACACGTGTGTGATAGTGAAGTAGAAAGACACATAAGTCTCACAGGAAAGGCAACAATGAAATCGACGGTGCAGACACTTTTTACAGGGAGAAATAGAACAGATATTTATTCTGTGTATTCTCTGAGGCTTTGCCGGCCGTAGACCCACCCAGCTACCCGTCCACTCATTCTGTCCGACACACCATCTTTATTTACCTCCTTCTCAGCCACCTGACACTCCTGTTTCCCAGCAAAGGCTATTTCGGTTTCTCTGACCTACTTCTTCCACTATCCAACACAATGTGAAGAACTAAATTCGGTTTGGGGTTTTTTGTTTTGTTTTGTTTTTCTCTGCAGAGGCTTTGCCTTAAAATTCCGCCAAACACAATTGCTCCCCAGAATCTCAGTCTCCGGTTGTTGGCTTCTCCCCACCCCCATCCCCCGGTGAAGTTCGGTTTTATTATGAGGCTCAAATTTGACTCCAGGTTCATTTATTGCCCCCCGCCCCACTACTGACTTTTACAGTGAGGAAACCAGCCTGGAAACCCCATGAATAAAACATACCGTGAGGAGGTCTCCCTGGGAGCTAAGCCAAAAGATCAAGGATGGGAACTGTCACTGTGTTCTCTAGAAGGAGTTCAGAATAGATCCCTGTCAGGAAGGAGAACAGCAGGAGGACACTGTCGTGTCAGGAAAGTGGAGTGTCACCTGGCAGGAGTTCAGCAGCCTCTCAGCCCTCATTCCGATGCGGCAGGTTGCTGCGGGAAGTGTGGGTTGCAAAGAAAAGGCACAAGCCCTGTCTCTTTTGAGCACTGGTGGATGTCAAATTCATAACTTGATATGGAGTTTGCACGTGGCCTTTAGCAGTAAGTGCTAGAGGGCATTTTAAGGAGAGGTCTTTGCTAGGAAAACGACCATGCTGTTATAGCTTACTGCGCCGTCAATCAAACGGGGTGTGATGAGGCTATCTCGTAGTGATCCAGAGTCCCTGAGCTGCACACAAGGCCGGGCGCAAATTCTTTATTGAGTAAACGAAGCCCAGCTTTATAACCATGACGCGAGTTTTAGCTGGAAAGGCCAACAAGCCCAGCAGACAGACGGTGGTATACCATCTTATCAAAACTGTCATCATGGGCCTTTGATTAGAGACGTTTTCTTATTTTAAACCATCCAATCCATCGCCTCTTTCAAAGAAAGCAATTTATCTAACCATTTTGCGAATGCACAATAACACTAAAAGTTAAAAAGACCCAAGCAGTTGGCTTTAAGGACAGTGTAACAGGGAGGGAGCCACCACAGCCATAGACTCTTACAGGTGAGCCCTTAGCCTCTTTCACAGTGAATTCCAGCTGGACCTGAGCAAGGGGAGACAAGTGCACAGTTTTAAGAACTTAGGGCTTTGGAGGCACAGCAAGGCAGAAATCCAGGTGGTGGGGAGACTGCGAGCTGCAGAGAATCAGGGCTGAGAAGGTCTGGGGCAGAGTCTGGTTCTGTTGCTCAAGATTCTTTGGGTTACAATTGACAGAGCTAGTTTGTTAGGGAAAATTCCTAGGGTAGGTCTTAGAATTATAGAATTTAAGAAAGAGAAAACTAAAATGTGGGAAGAGAATCTAGGGAACCTGCAAGATTAAAACTATGGACCAGAATATAGCAGTGGGCCGGCCTCTCTCTCTCTCTCTCTCTCTCTCTCTCTCTCTCTCTTCATCTCCCTCTTCCCCCCCCCCTTCTTCTTTCCCCCTTATCTCCACCTCTCACCTCTCTCTGAGTCCTGGCTAATTGCCTGTTCCTGCAAACTCACACATCATGGGACACAGTCCCAGGAATGTCATGCTCAGTCTTCCCAACTCTGCTACTGGAAGAAAGGGTCCTGGTTTCCTGATTCTAACTTTAAAGCTGCAGAGCGTTTCTGATTTACCTGGCTTGAGTCCTGTCCTCACCCTGTTGGGATCAGGGGGTAACCCTGGCCTGGCAGTCCCTAATGGATCTCAGGATTAGGGTGGGGAATTGGGAAACTCCTCCAAGAGAATAGAACAATTCACTTGCAGTAAAGGGAAGGAGATGTGCAAGGCTGAGAGGTAGGGGAAGAGGCAAACCAGGGCTACCCCAAACCACAGGGCAGAATTCTGCCCCGGGAACTGTACCTGGAGGCGTGGGAAGTCCTGCTCTCCCTCCGGCTCCGTCACGCAGTGTTAGGTGACTGCCTTGGGATCTCTGGACCTGTCTGGAAGGCCGGCCCCTCAGCCTGCTTGGTGCAGGTGGGAAAGACCTGGCAGCCTGGGAGTCCCTGTCTTTCTCAGCCCAGCCTCTCCCATCCAGGCACCGTCTTCCAGCGTCCTCCCTTTTCTGAGGGGAGGGAGAGAGTAAAGGTAGAAGGTGGGAGAGGATGAAAAGGGTAAGGTGGAAAGCAGATCTAAGGAAGCCTCGCTCCCACATCCGGCCTTCTTTGGAGGCTTTGCAGACCATAGAAGGAATTTCAAGGCTTTTAGAGCTCTCAAAATACTGTCATTTTATTCTTAAAACCATCTACAAATCCATCTCCAGAACCTCTACAACCTCAACAATGTGTGGAAAGAGATACAATAAGAATATTAACAGGGATAATTTCTGTGTCAAGAAATTATAAATGGTTTTATTTCCTCCAGAGTTTTCGGCCCTTCTTCATGTTCTGTGGGAAGCATGCGTTGCATTTTTATAATCAAACAAAAATATAAAACATTCATGCCTTCTTTACCTATTTCCATAGCCCCAGTTGTAATTAAATATAATGGCAATGCCATTCAAATAATTTCAAATTAAAATTGACTTATAATCAAAGAACAAAAAATAAGACTGATTCAGATTTTTAAAGTGCTATGAAATGATGCCTAGGGAATTAAGGTGAACGTGCGTGCCTTTACACACGCTCAAACATCATATGATTCAGATGATCTGGATCAGTGTTTACGGGAAGTTGAAGAGCAGGTTTACTTTCCTAGCTGAGTGTGGCTAAAGCTAACATTGAATTAATTTGCATTCCCTCAGCACACACCCTCTGCACAGGGCTGAGCACTGGAGGGAAACTGACCTTGGATGAAACATTTGCAGCTGAACAGCAAAGCGCCCAAACCTCCTGGCAGATCACAAAGAACAGGCGTAGGCAGTTACCAGACACCAGAGTGAACCAGAACCCAGGACAACCCTCAGGTGGCATCATTTATGAAAACCCACAGTAGCGTCAGGGATAAGAACTGGAGGCTTAATGCCAGTCGAAATGTAAACAGGCCGAACACAGGCAGAGAGCACCTGAAAAACTCCTGCCCGTGATGAAAGATCACCACAATTAGCATGAATCCCAAAACTGAGCGTCAACCACCAACTTCGCGAAGCCTCCTGTGACTCACCCTCCTGCTGTCTTTGCTTCCCGCCTGCCTGCGATCCTCCGCTCTTCTAATTCCTGCTTCTTTCTTTCTTTTCAACCACGTTGCACAAGGGATCTAAGTGTGGGGGGTGGGTCGCAGGGAGCACATAAAGTAAAGAATTAAAGGAAATCACAAAAGTAAGTCCCAATCTAGGGGAGATAGGGCACAATTACTCAGGTCATACGGTCTCACTATGAGCATAAATCTGACTGTGAATATCTTGGCAGTCAGACGTGCACAACCCCAAAAGGTAAAATACACCAATTGCTAAAAAGAACGGAAACTTTTCTTTCTGTACTATTTTTTTTTTCATTTTCTGTCATACCGTGGATTATATTTGCTGACAGACACAGCACACGGCATGATCCACGTGTGCAAAGTGATATCCTGGGTAATATGCTGTCACTTTATAACATCCTATTAAATCCTCAGAAAACCTTACAAGGTACAGGCCATTATTAGTATCTCCATTTTAAAGATGCAGAAACTAAATCTCTAGAAATCTGACATAACTCACCCTTTGGAGCGCCGTGAGGTGCAGCAGCACAGTTGAACCCAGGACCACCACACTTCTAAGTTTACACGAGCTCTTAACCCTTACTCAGTAGCGACACATCTGGAAGGACACTTATGAAATTTTGAAAATGAGTGCCTCTAACTGATAAGAAAGTGAGTTAGATTATTTTTCTTACACTAAACAAGTTTAAAAATATGAGAAATGCCGGGCATTCACACCTGTCATCCCAGCACTTTGGGAGGCCGAGGTAGGTGGATTGCCAGAGCTCATGGGTCAAGATCAGCCTAAGCAAGAGTGAGATCCTGTCTCTAAAAATAGCCAGACATTGTGGTGGGCGCCTATAGTCCCAGTTATTTGGGAGGCTGAGGCAAGAGAATCACTTAAGCCCAAGAGTTGGAAGTGGCTGTGAGCTGTGATGCCACAGCACCCTGCCATGGGTGACAAAGTGAGACTCTGTCTCATAAAAAATAAAAATGAGAAAGCATGGAGGTTAATAAAACATATACCTATGTTCCCACCCTCCAAACATTCCAGATTTGGACATTCTTCTGTATTTATTCAGATTATTTAAAAAGGTAGAGAGAATTGAAGGCCAATTGCCCTCCAGGTTGCAGAGGGCAGGCCCTGAGCCTCACAGTCGTCGATGCCTCTGGCAGCTGGTCTGCAGCAAACGCTGTCCTTACAAGGCTGTTTGGTGCTGCATCTCCCCTGAGAGTCAAACACTCTGCTCCTCACTGGAATTCAGCCCATGAAAATTCCAGTTTTGAGAAGGGGTAGAGCAGGTGATGGGGCAGGGACAGGGACGGGGCTGAGACCATGCAGCTTTCTGACATGCTGACCTGATCCAGGATAAACCTAGCTAGAAACAAATACGTGTCAACTACGTGTTCTTTAAGCAGTGATCCACGAATATCACGTGTTTTTGAGTTTTAATGCAAGCTAGACAATAGAGAGTTTGGGAAGATATTGTCTGGCATAGATACTCAGGATTCATATTCTCTAAATACCAGATGAACAGATGGGAAGGACGCATCCTTTTGGCTTTCGTCTGACTGGAGGGCCATCTTATCTTTGCCAAGAAGCAGCTAACAGATTGCCTGTGAGCAAAATAAGGCCTTTCTTAGAAAATAATCCAGGTCCTCAGGAACAAATGATGATTAGGTCCCCAGGTTCCCGGGCCACAAAGAGCACAACATTGATTATTTTCATGAGGAATTTTCAAAGCAAATTCCACCCCCCCACAAAAAAAAAAAATCATTGAATTCTATTTCTTAAAATAAAGAGGATAATTTCTTACCTGCTATTCATCAGAACTTCAACTAAATTGTATAAAACGGTTGTATCAATCGCTAATTATTCTATGTATTGTATATCAATCCTAACAATTATCAAAGAAGTGTCAAAACATCAGCAACAAGAGTGCTGAATGCAAGGGATGGTTGCAAAGATGCAAACCCGAGGTGACACCAGTTGCTGTAGCAAATTAACTCCCCAAAATCTCAGTGGCTTAACCCAATAAAAGTCTGTCTTATTTTATGTGTATTTTTAGAAAAGGGAAGCCCTGTGTTCCATGCTGGGTAGGCCCTCTGAGGACCCACCAGGCCACCAGCTCCCATCCCTCCCCCATTCTTGGCCATGGGAAGCGTCCCTTGATCAGGCCAAATTCTCATCCAGTATTCTCAAGCTCAGGGACATTCTCAAGCTCGGGGATGCTCTGCCTTGTCTGTACTCAGCTGTGGCCCCCTCTGAATTAAGAACTGGGGATCATATGTTCTTTCGCAACTGTGCAACTTTGGGTTCTATTTCCTGCAGCTACAAATGGCACTTACAGTTGTTTTACGCTCACAAGCCTTTTATAGACTAGACCTATTGTTTCTTTGCCAATACCATACCCTCAAAGCCCAAGGTGGCTTCTGATCTATTTGCTCCAGTCAGTTGCATGTGCCTGTTAATATACCCCAGACTCTTTCCTAGACACAAATCTGGGACCTATTTAATCACGTCCTTCCAGGTTGCCTGTGCTGCTCTCTCTGTGTAATGACCACGACTTGAGGCCAGCTAACACAAGAGGCTTGGGTGAAAAGACCCTTACTTTGAACCCTACCCCTGAGGCTAAGTCTGTTTGCTGAACTAGGAAATCTTACAGCACTTTTTTTTTTTTTTTGCCAAAGATTTTTGCAGTGTTATTTCTTACTCTCTGATGTAAGGCTCTAAATTTCTGGACTTTTATCTATTCCCTTTCATGAATGTGTGGAAGCTGGTCCATTCCTTCTTGAACTCATCTCTTCCTTGAATAGGTGGCCCAAAGCACCTGGCGATCATGACCATTCTGCCTCTTTCCAAGCACCTTACTTAAAGCTGCAGGTTGGAGGCATTCCATCCGCCTTCCAGTTGATGTGAGGTGACAGGTTATGGCACACTTTATTGCATACTAGCCTTTCTGTCTTTCCAGCCCCTAATATCCATTTCTGCACTACCTGCCACATGACCACAAAGCCAGAAATTCACATTTTAGGTTTCTGTTTTGGCAGCACCCACTTCAAGGCCCCCATTTGTCTATCAGTTGAGGTTATGTTAGCTGCTGTAACAAAAAAATCGGAGGCTTAAGACAAATATCTTTCTATCTCTCCAACACAACAGTACAATACATGTGTCCCTAGTTGGAAAGATATTTCCTCCAAGCAATGATAGAGCCCTTGCTTGGAGTTGGGCAGACTCTAATGGAGGAAACTGTGCACAATGTACAAATAGATTGATAAAAAGTTGTTAGTCCAGAATTGATACAGGAGCCCGTACGGTAGTTCAGTGCAGTGTCTACAAAGTCTTAGGGTCGGGTACTGACGGGTAGATAAGGGGCAAGGGAGGACATGGAAGAATATTTCTTATACAAAAGGGAAGGGCGTGTGTGTATTCCAAAAGAGAACTTAGTGTAAAACAATAATGCTAGGAGAATGATCCCTTCGTAGGCTGAACCCTGTTTCCAGCCCATGAGTGGGAAGGATACCACTGGAGAGGGCTCTGTAGAAAGTATTACCGGGAGAAACATTCTCAGATACATGATATCATATGGTCTGTAGTCCCATACAAATATTGAATGCCATAAAATCAGTAGTCTGGGGCACATGAAAAGTTTCATCAAGAATTGTTGGTGTAATTTGATTAAAGACAAAGTGAAAAGTGATTCACTTGTGGACTTTTAGGGCAGGGTCTATGTTAATTTACGTTAACTGATGTGAAACCTTGATGGGCAGGGCTGCACCAGTTCACCACTCTCTGCACGTGGAAATGTGTTCAGTTGTAAGGAGTTTCAAGCCATCATCTTGAGTCCAGAGAAAGTCACTCTCTGCTTGGGAGGCCTTTAATGACACTGCTGTGGAGTGCTCAAAATATCAAAATATTTTTAGAGATTGATACTCTCAATCTTATGAATTGGGAAAGTCCGGTCATTATAAAGATGAGGAAACAGAGGCTCGGCGCCTATAGCTCAACCGGCTAAGGCGCCAGCCACGTACACCTAAGGTGGCGGGTTCGAATCCCCAGCCCGGACCTGCCAAACAACAATGATGGCTGCAACCAAAAAATAGCCGGGTGTTGTGGCGGGCGTCTGTAGTCCCAGCTACTTGGGAGGCGGAGGCAGGAGACTCGCTTGAGCCCAGGAGTTGGAGGTTGCTATGAGTGTGATGCCACAGCACTCTACCCAGGGGGACAGCTTGAGGCTCTGTCTCAAAAAAAAAAAGATGAGGAAACAGAGATTAGGTAATTCAGGAGACAAACAAGGTCTCTCTGCTCACAAGAGACAGGATCTTACGTAGAACCCGGAGCCAACTCCTTCCCCAGTGGCCCCCGTCACTCACACAGCCGTCTCTTAGTCCATCTTTGCAAGCAGGTTGGAGAACCAAGCTCACTCCTGTAATTCTGTAATTCTGTAATTCTGCCTTATAAACTTTTGAAAAGTGTCAAAAGATTTACACAAAAGCAAGTCTTTAGGGGATTAGTGCTTTCTTTGGCATCATTAGGAAAAAATGACCTAATAGCATCTCAAGGGAGGTCATAAAATCCTAACTTCTACGATCAAAAAGAACTTAAGAGGTCCAACATTAAGGCCAGCGTGTCTGTTGCACACAGTATCACACACCAAAGTGAGATTCTGTCTCTTAAAAAAAAAGTCCCAGCTCGATTCTTTAAGTAAACACGAATATAATCTCCTGTTTGTTCATCTTAGCATCCTTCTTTTCAATAGTAACACGGAGCCCAGACTGAAATTAGATACTGAAGTTCCACTGAATTATTTAAAAATGTGTGCTTTTATTACCCTTGAACTTTTTGCCAATAAAGAATGATACTAAAAAGCGGATAGATGTAAACACTCCTGAAAATCTTAATATCGGAGGTTGTTCAGGCCTTTATTAAAGAAAATAACACTGTTTGGAAGCATTAAATTTTTTTAGGGATGTCAGAGCAAATAAAGAAAGCTGACCTAGTGAGCCTAGGGCCCTGCTCCTGAAATTACATTTACTGTAACTTCTTCCCCTTGGCTAATATAGTTTTTATCTACTCTGGATGATAAACGCGGGGGCTCGGTTGTGCAGTACGGGTGTGCTTGACAGAGGGAGGTAGTTGGAAGAATAATGATGAGGCATTTGAAGTCTCCAGCTTCTTCCCTTCCCGAGCTCTTTTACCCACTCACTGGCTCTCTGTGGCATTCTCAGTGTACTCCTACTTAACTTTCCGCTTTAATGGAAGACTGACTCCTGTGTAGTTCTCTGGAGAGCACAGGTCAATATTCTATCAGTTTCCTACATCATTACAATGGCTTGATCCCACCGTAATGATGGAGGAGATATCTGGGAAGAGGAGAGAGGGCTATGTATTTTGGAAACTTGCCCATGAATCTGGTCTGTGTATAAGTCAGAGAGGGTTTGTTCTTCCCTAGTTCCACCTATCCAGAGAAGCTTGTTCAAAATTGAGACACACATCAAAAACCTCAGGACCTCATTAGCTCTTGTAACGGCTCATCTGGTTTCAGGTTGGCGGTGGGGTCTTGGCCCTTGGGAAACTGTGTTAGCAGGTTTTTAATATTTGGCTTTGAATAGAAAGTAGGAATATTTGGTGAAATGTCTCCAAATGGGGAAACAAGACATCTAACTCTCAGAGCCTCGATTCCTCTCCTTGCTGTTACCTTCAAAGGAGCATCTAGCTTTGGACTCAGACCCCCTCCCTGCTTGGCAGCAAGGACATGGATCACAGGGGCCATGGATCACAGGTATCAGAGGCGATCTTGCCCGACAAAAAGTTCTGAGGATGGTCCAGGACATCTCTGTTAACAACACTTTCCTCTGCTTAAAACCACATGGGAGGCCTAAGAATTGCACACTCTGACATTTAATTGACTTCTCTCTCCCACCCCCATCTCTACCACCAAGCCCACAGCACAGGGGGAATGTTTAAAACCGGCTGACTTGGGTAAAACGAAGTGATCACCACAACCATTCCACAGGCTGCTTACTGCTGCGGAATGCAACTCAAATTAATTCAACTTTAATGAAAAGAAGTCTGAGGGGAATAAGGAAATAAAATAGTTATTTTTTTTAATTGCACGTGAACTTTATGGACACTCTGTATGTGCTGAGTCGCTTCCTGGATGCAGGAAGTTTGGGGAGACGATGGTGAGTTGGGGGGTAGGGGCTGGGCTCATAGGGATGGACAGAATGTGTCTTTTAGCCTCCAGGAGTTCATACCCTGGGATGGCAGAAAGGACACACGTAGTCTCCACATGCATCTCCTGAGATCACAGAACTGTGCCTACTAATTCTTCTCTAGAAGGGGCGTTAACAAGCTGGCCTCCCTACCAACAGGTAAATAATAGGTGTGTCACAGAGGGGGACGCTAGTAACTTGGGCTGGGGATAAGCCCACAGCATGTGAAATGAGGTATCTCTCTGAGGATGAGCTCAGTCCAAGCAGACCCCATGGATTGCAACTGTTGAATTCAGACATTGTTACTGAGACATAAACAAACAAAAAGGGGTCTTTACTGAAAGGGCTTCCCTCCCTAACAGCTCTGTATTCTTTAGCAAGTTACTGAGATCTCTGTTGCCTTATTTCATCTCTTTTAATGGGTGGCTGGGGGGGAGGCTGGTAAGTAAAAATACAAAAAAAAAAAATTCTAATATAGTCTATGGCTCAGTGAAATGCTTCGTTCCTTCCCAATTCCCTTCTCTTCCTTAAAAGCAAAAGTAAGGGAGTAGCTGTCAGGGTCATTATCAATAAGGTCTTTGGGACTAAGTTTCCTTTGCACTGATCTGCAGTTCAGCCCATTAAACCTGCCCTGGGCACCTCATGCATTCCCTGCACGTGGCGTGGCCGTGGCCTCTGCAGGCCCACGCCAATGAAAAAGGGACCCTTGATCCCACAGATATGAAGAGAGGGTCCATCCAGGCACAAGCTCGTGCTGAGGGAGAACAAAAAAGGGAGCAAATGCATCGTCCTGGACAAGGAGGAATGAATCGCAGAGGACTGAGCTGTTCCTTAAAGGTTTTCCTGGGAGGCGGTGGCAACTGGGAGGACCACATTCTCCTATTTCTTTTTTACTACAGGGATTCAATATTTGCCCTTCATAAAATTAGACAGAAAAAATAAGTTCTAGCCCATCAAGCCCGTCTGATCGGAAGCAGAAAAAGACTCATAATGAATATGTCAACACGTCCACATTTTTCATTTCCTTTCTAAAGCAATTCCATCTGCAAATGAATTATGCACTCAGGGCTAGACAGGCCTCCATTCCTACACTCCAGAAAAATGTGTTTACTTCGCTTTGCGTTTCTTACAGCTCAGTGGGAAGCAGTGGCAATGCAATTTCTGATCCAGGGCAGGGATGGAGACGCCAGCCCTCTCCCCGGCTCCAGAACACAGCCAGGCTTCTATACAAGCCCAAGGCTGGGGAGTTCATTTTTTTCCCAAACACATCAAGTACATAAATCAACTCTCGAGAAAGAAGATAACGTTCCTGGATTTCTATTTTGTCTGTCATGAAAACTAAAGTCCAATCTGTGAGGCATTATATTGTTATATCCATTTTCAGCGCGCTAAAATCGCTCTCAAAGATTATAACTCTCCAAGCTATTTTTTAGCACAATAGGCAGAGCGGGTTGTTTCTTAGGCACAGGTAACTGAAAGCAGGTTCCTATCTCACATAAATTTATCTTCTCTCTGAAAAGTAAATGCATCTCCACATGCGGTCTGAGGTTGGCAGAGTCTCAAGCTGCCCTTCTGCTCAGGGAGGGAGGGAAGGAGCTGAGACTGAGTCTCTGGGTTTTGATGGACAGGGGCCCAGAGTGAGTTCTGAGCTAGTGTTACCACGCCCTCTAGTGGTCATTAGCCATAACCAACGGGGATGGGGCGGGAAAACGGACTCGGGAAACTAGCTCAGGGGCGGGTGGCTTTGTGCAGAGTCCAGGGTTATCGCCTCAGTTATTTGCATCTAGTGTGGAACACGGTGAGTGTGGTAGGACTTGCTATTGCTTATATAAATGTCAGCTTGCCACTGTGCTCAAAGGGTTCACCAGGCATTTTTCTTACACTTGTGCATCTCACTGCGCTCTGTCCTTGAGCACACAGAAGAACTTTGAAATGTATTTTCAGAGTGACTGAGTAAATAAGTGGACCCAGCTAATAATGATGGATTCTGTGCACCCACCATGAGCCTGAATCATCTGACAATATGCACGTTCTTTCTGCTTTCTGGGGCGTATTTGATTTACATTCTTCCCCTAGTCATCGCTTGGCCAGTTAAAGAATTACCCCCTTCTATTATCTTCGAGATGAGGAATATAATCAAAGCATTGGAGGGCAGGGGAATAAAATCTTCCTTTATGGGTAGAAGAGAGAGCCCAGGCTGGCAGTTCAAAAGGAAAGATGGACACGTGTACCCTATAAATAAACACAGCTATTTTGTACCTATAATCATTAAAAATAAAAATAAACTTTAGTTGAACAGAGGGAGGATAAAAGGAGGGATCACACCTATGGAGCATGGGACAAGGGTACAAGTCAAATCTGTGAAGTGTAGAACATAGAAATTTTGGCACAATAATCAAGTAAATGAGGTGAAAGCTATGATGATTGGTTTAATGTAACCACGTTAGATTGTATTAAAAAAATCAGCACATTGTACCCCACATATGCATGAATGTATTCATGATCTATGTGCATTTGACTTAATAAAAAAAAAACTTTAAAAATAGAAGATGAGAAAGAACACCCAAAAAAAGAAGTGGAAGTTAGAGAATATGTAAAACAAATAAGTTTGGCCCCCTCCGAGCACCCTTCCTGGGACTGTCCCCCAGGGCCCTGCAGAAGTCACACTGTGAGCACAGCAGAGCTGAGCCTGCGCTGACAGCCCGGCTGACCAATGGCATTAGCCTCCGATTGTCGATGCCGTCGTTTCTGCCAGGACTTGTGTTCTTACCTCCGGCAGGTGAACGCCACACCGTCCAGTGGTAGGAGAGGAAGGGTGGGTTCCCGCAGCTGCCAACATCCAGGCCACCTCTGAAGATGGATCCTGCTACCAGAGGGGGAGAACTCAGATCAGAAGATGGAGAAAAGGAAACGTAGCAAAAATGTAGGGGAGGCCGACACAAGCTGGAGAGGATGGGGGGGCGGGAGGTCTCCACTCCCAGGAGTGTCTCGGGCATTTCCTGTGGGCCTCAGGCCAGCCCAGCTCCTCTGCAAGCCCACAGGCCCCTGGGCTATTCTCCTCAGCAGCTCTGTGTCCTCGGGGAACTTACTGTCTATAAAGTGGGGCGGGTAAGAGCGTGCGCCCACAAAGCTGCATGTGATTAATGGAAATGATACGAGTAAAGGGCCCAAGGTGGGATCCGACCTGGAATTGGACGTCAAGGCGGGAGACGCTGATAATGTTGAGGAGAGGAAGAAGACCAAACCTTTCCTGAAATAGTCTCTGCCTTCTTCCTTTTCTTTCCCAGATCATTTCAGCAACATATTCTTTCTTCCCGAGGTTGCCAAGGGAACCCAGGCAGAGGGTCAGGAGCTAAAACGCTGGATTTGAGGAGGTTTAGAGTGGGTCTGAATCACCATGAGGTTCAAATCTGCCTTTTGGGGAGCGATCCAAGTCCAAATCCTTCTGGGCTGATTATTTCTCAGGCTCTTTTGTTATAACTTGTTTGTTTGTTTATTTGTTTGTTTTAGAGATAAGGTCTCACTCTGTCACCCAGGCTGGAGTTCAATGGTAAAATCACAGCTCTCTGCAACCCTGAACTCCTTGGTGCAAGAGATCCTCCAGCCTGAACCTAAGTAGCTGGGACTACAGGTGCACGTCACCACGCCCAGCCAATCTTCTCTCCCTCTCCTTTCCTTTCCTTTTCTCTTTTCTTTTCTTTTCTTTCTTTTTTGAGTGGAGACAGCTCCTTCCTTTGTTGCCCAGGGTGGTCTTGAAAAATTCCTGGTCTCAAACAATCCTCCCACCTCCATTCTGATATTGCTGTAACGCCCCTGTGCCTGTGCGCACACACCCATGTGTATACTCAGTGCACACAGGCACACTCTCGCAGGACTGGGGCACAAGGGGAGGGAAGTCTCACCTCCCTGCCTCACTTCTCACCACCTCTACCAGATCCTGCTACCCCTCCCGACATTCTGCTCCTTGGAACGGCTCCACACGTATCGCTAAGGAGCTCTAGTGCTTCCAGGGAACTGAGTTTTGCTGCTTTGTACAAACCAGCAGAAGTGGCCATCACGAAGCTTTCCAGACCCACAGAATTGATCCCACATTCTGAAGCGACTCTGTACATAACAATTTTCCCCATAAACCTTTCTGCTCTTTCACCTGGAACAGAATTTGAAGGATGTGGTTATCAGTCCTCTGATAATGCCAATTTTTAGACCTCTTCCTGAATATCGTTATTGCTGCCAAAACCTACTGGCAAAGTAATATTGATAGAGCCGCTGTACTAAAAAAGATGTGTTTGCCGAGTTGTTTTTTTCATATCACGGACTTTAACTATATTACAGCTAAAATCAATACAAATGTAACCTTTTCAACCACGTGAAATGAGTTCATTTTTATTATAATTCTTTTTCTGCCATTACAAGGCCGTGATTGCAAAAAGAACCAGGTCAACTTAAGCTTTATTGAAAGACCATTAAAGAAACAAACTCAAACTCATTTAAATACTGAAGCCAGTGCATTAAAAAGATCAATAAGGTAAAAGCAACTGAGGTTGCTTTACTTAAACACCCCACATATGAGAATCATTCCACAATCACAATCTGAGCAAACCTATAAACCCGGAGGACCAGCCAATAAAGAAGAAAACGCTCTTTCATTAAATCGGCTGGGAACCGTAAAGCCCTTAGCTTGAGTCTGATTAGACACACTGCATTTAAATTTTCTCTCAGAACTTTAAAACATCATCTGGCAAAGACTCATTGATCAATGAATGCCATTGACTTAGGAAAATCATTAGCTCCCCAAGTTGGGGGAATGAAATTGAGAAAAATCGCCGTTTCATTTCTTTAAAAATAACACAGGATTAGGCTACAGTGAAGGAGCGTTCTAGACTCACGGAGCATCAGGAAACGTTCTTTCTACCCACACTGAGCATGGCGTCCTGAGCACAGTCATGTCTGTGAAGCTCAATATCTACCGCTGACTCCCAACACAAGGATTAGACAGAAACGCCTTGTGTGCCTTAGTTTCCACATGTCCAAATTAATAACCTTTCCTGCCTCACCTCTTTCCCTAGATGACAAAGCAAAGATGATTGTCACAACCTCTTCAAGTTCTTCCTTAGAAACTGCAATGTTAATTGCAAACTTTAGTCACACTATGTACTTAGAATAATCATGAAATCAGAACATCCTTACTGGCCCTGACTCTAACCTTTGACCAGTCCCTGCTTACATGACCAGATGCGGAAAGCACATCATTGTTCTTTTTAAAGTACCATCGATTGTGTTTTCCCTAATTACCAAATTAAATGTGCTTATTGAGGACAGAGGAAGACTGCAGAGCCGGCCCGACCTCTCCTCCACAGCTCCTGCCTGAGCAGGGAGGCGCTCTAGCTGCTCTCTGCTGCCTGCGGCTCAGTCCCATCAGCACATGTACAGGGATCTGCAGGCTCAGTCCCATCAGCGCACGTACGGGGATCTGCAGGCTCAGTCCCATCAGCGCACGTACGGGGATCTGCAGGCTCAGTCCCAT
>NW_003852448.1:10064778-10097624 GCF_000181295.1 Otolemur garnettii | reverse complement strand
GGGGATCTGCAGGCTCAGTCCCATCTGCGCACGTATGGGGATCTGCAGGCTCAGTCCCATCAGCACACATACGGGGATCTTCTCTCACCTTAAAACAAAACTTTCTCTTGACCCTATTTTCCCCATTTTATTCTTTTTCTTTGTAGTAAAACTCCTGGAAATGGTCATCTGTGCTCACTATTGCCAGATGACTTCTCCCCTCCACCCTACTTTTTTCAGCCAACCTTATTGGAGTATAAATTGCATGCAATTAAATGCACACACCTTAGGTGTACAGGTGGGTGAGTTCTGGCAGACACACACACCCATATACCCACAACTACTATCAAAATTCGAATAGTTCTCATACCCCAGAAGGCTCCCTCAGGCCCAACCACTGCCCTCCAACAACCCCTGACCAAATATCTATTTCTGTTTCTCCAAAGCACAGACTAGTTTCATCTGTTCTGTAACTTCACACCGTAGCCTTTTGTCTGGCTCCCTAATGCTACGTAATGAGTCTGAGATTCATCCCTTGTGGTGTGTATCTGTACTTGTTATTATTTAATTGTTGGCTGGTATTATATGTATGAATATGCCACCATCCGTTTATTCATTCCCCTTGCAATGGATAGGGGCATCATTCCAGTTTGGGGACATTCTCAAAAAGTGCTATATACCTCACTGCTGAATGTCCCTATGGTCACTTGGAAGTGGTCCCTTAGGCCATCTGATGACCGTAGTGATATTCAGCAATGAGGTATGTAGCACAGTTTCGTGGACGAGTTTGTGACCTTAATTGTCTGACCTCGCATATGTGTAGAGAAGACATTTTTAGGTAAACATCTAGGGATGGAATGGATGGGTTGTATGGTACGTGTAGCATTCACAGTATGAAATCCCATCTTTTATTTTATGTTCCCTCTGGGAAAACAGGAGACTTCTAGTCACTCCGCACTCGATGTTGCCATTCTGTTCATGATGCTAATCGCCTGGGTGTGTAGTAAGATCTCATTCAGGCTTTAACTGTCATCTCCCTGATGACTGGTGATGTGGAGCCACTTTCTGGGCACGTATCAGCCCCTGGTAACTCCTCTTGTGAAGTGTCTAAGTCCCGGGCTCTGTCTTTAGTGGATTATTTGCCTCCTTACTGTTAAGTTATAAGAGCTCTTCCTCGATTCTGGACACAGCACCTTTGCCAGATGTGCGCGCTGTGAATATTTTCTCCTCATTTCTCTTACCCCGACTCCCACCGGGCTTCTGACCACACCCCTGAGCTGCTCTTGTCTTCACCGCCAGGCCCGAGGTGGGTTTCCAGTCCATGTGCTGGTCCCAGGAAAGGCAGCAACTGACGCGGGGACCCCTCGGCGTCAGGGCACCACCCCATCGGCCGCCTTCTCCCTGGTCAGCCCTCTCCGCTCCTCCCCGTCTCCCTCACCCGGCCTCTTCCTTCTCCCCTCCTGCCCCAGCCTGTTTCAGGTTCCAACTTGAGGTTTTTTCTTGTCTCTTTTTTTGAGAGAGTTTTTCTTGTCTCCTTTGTGAGACTGGACACAGCGCATCCACTGCTGTGTTCTTAACTTCTACTTATACGTCCCAAGGTCCCCAGCAGGTATCTCCACCCAGCCCTCTCCATGAGCTTCAGACCCACACACCAGCCTGACCCCAGGATATCTGCTGGACTCCAGATGTCTGGTGAACATCTCCAGATCTGGCCTCCTGGGCTGCCCCACCCACACCTGCCCCCTCGGCCTTTCCAAGTCCAGCCAATGGCCGCTCCACCCTTCCAGCTGCCCAAGCCCCAAAACTCAGGGTATTACTGGCACGTGACTTACGTGCCACCACGCTTCACATCCATCCTGTCAGAGCGTCACGCTGGTCCCACCCTGAAGACACCCATGGATGTCTCTCACCACTTCCATCCTGACCAATGGCATCTCCTCGCTGGACACTATGCAGCCCACACACAGACACTCCCTATACATCAACTACCCTGTGGTCTGTCCCCAGCACTCCTCGGCTCTCTGAGGAAAGGCCAAGTCTCTGCCATGGCCTGCAGGCCTCACATGAATGCTCTGTGTCCACTCTCTCCTTGTCCACACGTGGCAGCCTCAGCTGGCCAGGAGGTCTCTGCCCTGGGCGAGTGCACCCTGGCCAGTGCCTCTGCCCTCAGTCCTCCCCTGGACACCGGCTGACCCCTCACATCCTTCAGGCCTGTACTCCAATCTCCTTTTCTCAGGGAAGCTACCCTTGGCCACCTGATTCCAGATCCCAGTGTGACTCTTCTCACTCCAGACCCCTCTTGTTTAGCTCTAATTTGAGGGCAAAGACCCCTTACAACATACACCATCATTTACATTTTTTCCCTGTGTCTCCCTGGACTAGAAAGGAAACTGCCTGAGAATTAGGATTTGAGGGTTTTGTTTTGATGCAGCCCAAGCCCCTAAAACAGTGCGGGGCTCATAAGGGGCACTTGGTAAAGATTCACTGAGTGAGTAAATAAACCCTGAATGTTACTACGGCCCCTCTTCAAATGATACACTCTGAAGAAATCTCCTCCTGCCCGGCGAGCCCCAGTTGTCCTGCATGGGCCCTTCTCAGTCACCCTCACTCCCTGCCCCCCTGGTACTGGCTTCCTGTTGGCTTCCTTTGGCTGTCAGGAAAATGGGGTGAGAGATAAGAGAGGTCGGAGGCTGTGTTGTCCCCAGCTCTGCCCTGCTCCTTTCCCACCTGACGATAGCCTGTCCCTCAGCCACTGCCCCATCAGCTGGCCCCTGCCCCCTTGTCCTGTCATTACAGAGCTGCCCCCAGACTTCCGGGCCTAGGGACAGCTGGACACCTGGTCCCTTGGTGCTGGCATCACTTCACTCTGGGGTTCCCTTAAGGTCCTTGACCTCCTTGCCGTGTCCCAAGTCCCCTTACCCTGCCCACGTCCTGAAGACAGATCTCCCTTAACTGCTCTCCTTTTCAGCAGTGTCTGGGTAAGCTCTCTCCTGCTGCGACCCTGATGAGCTTGTTTTGAACCTAAACCCAGCCCTGTGAACATTCTGTTAATTCTAATCTTATTGGTTTTGGCTGGAGCTTCTCATCTGTTTTATTTTTTAACCTTTTTCTATTATTAACTCACCCTCTGCAGAGACTGCTAGAACCAACTATCCAGATTTAGGCCACACTTCTCAGTTTAAGGGCACAGTCCTCTACAAATCACCTTCCCTCTGGGCACCAGCTGCCAGCTTGTGGGACTCCAGGTGCCCTCACTCACAACCAGTTGGCTACAAACCCAGCGGTTCCCTGTACCTGCTTGGGTTCAACAGTGTGCTAGAATGATGCCCAGAGCTCCAGAGAACACTACTCTCACGACAATATTACACGTCAAAGATGCAGTCCAACCAGCCAAAGGGACAGTGCAGAGCTTCCCCGTCCTCAAGTCTCATGACCCTCCCTGCATGTCAGCGGGTGGGTGACAACACACAAACCAGGGATGCTTACTTGAGCACCGGTGTCCAGTTATTTTAGGGGGTTCATTATATAGGCACAACCGATTAACTCATCCCTTCCCTGGAGGATAGACTCAGTGTCCCAATTCTCCAATTACATGTTTGATGAAAGAAGGGAGAAAAGAACAGACACCTCTTCGCATGAAGACCCCGCCCTCCTTCGCTGGTCACAGCCACCCTCTCACTGGCTTTCTCTTGGCCCAAAGTGGACGAATGGTGGCTGTGGCAGCTCCTCCAGCCCTGGGTACAAGCGGCTGTAGGCAGTGGCCTCAGGCACAGGTGATCCTATTTCAATGTTCGTCCGCACATCCTGCCTGTGTGGTAACAGCATCTCTGGGTGTGCGTCTTTGCCCCATCTGCAGAGGTCTCCAGCCGTGCCACAGTCCCATGTACCTGCCACAGCCACCAACACGGGACCTTTGGGACACAGGCAGGACACACCGTCTCGAGGGGTGCAGTCCCCCCAGACCATCGCCATCTCTGTCTGTCACGGTGCGCCCTCCCCCGGGTGCCTGGACTCCTTGACCCAGATTCAGCAGATATCCACTTGGGGAAGAAAATGTCTGTTTCTTCCTGCTGAGAGGCCCAGAAGCACCCTGCTCTTCTCAAGAGGATTCCATTTCTCACAAGAGAGAGATCCTGGGGTCTCCCCCCCACACACCACATGTGCTTGAACCCCAGTGTGACCACATGTGCACAGGAGTCCTCCAGCCCCATGGGTATTCACCACCCTTTCCGCCATGATAGAAACCACAGCCACCCTGGCCTCTCCCACATCCTTTCTGCCCCACCCTGTTTCTGCCGTGGGCGCTCTCAGCATATCCACCCGGGACAGAGCTGGACACGGTCTCTGGGGCACAGACACACATCACTGCCCCGAGCATCCCCAGAGCAGTGGCCTCTATTGACTATTTCAGGATGACGGAGGGGACAGAGCAAATTAACCCCAAGTCACTGAATGCCATGTGTTACTTACTCACACCCTCTAGACTCCTCTGACCATCCCTCGACAGAGGCTCTCACAGGCCTTCACCCCTCACATTTCTACCCTGTCTGCTGCTCTGATTCCTTCCTCAGGCTGCCCTCCTCCTCCCACCATCTTCAGGTCTCCCCAGTTATTATGTATGATAAGAAGCTGAATCTTCCAAAACCGGGTCCCAACTTGTAGGTCCAGAGCAATCAGGTGCTTGGCAGACACAAAGCCTTGGATTTGGTCTCCTTGTAAAGAATTCATGGTTGTAAAATAACAGCAAGCAGTTGGGAGTGGTGCTATCCCAGAAGAGCAGGTAAGTGGGCAGGAAGATAGATAGATAGATAGATAGATAGATAGATAGATAGATATTAGATAGATAGATAATAGACAGATTTAAAAATAACTGTAACCCCAGTCATGTATGGATGAAATTGAAACCTTGCACTCTGGCCTTCAAAATTCTGTACAATCTGTCTTTCATTTGCCTTCCATGGGTTTCTAACTGTTTCTTTCAAAAACACATCCTTAGGACCCATGAGGCTGGTCATCTCAGTACCCTGTAGAGAACCTGTTTGTGTGTGGATTCAAAAGGCCCTCACCTTGCCAATCTAAGTCCTGGACCATGATGACAGTTGTTCTCCCTGTAACACATTTTCCACTGGGGATAATATTTTACTTAAGTTTCATATGTTATAATATTATGCCCTAATAGTTTTATGTCATATTTTCCAAACAAGAATCTAAGCACCTTGACCCCTGCTGGGACCATCTACTTCTACACACCATCAGCCTAACTCCAGTTCTGGTTCACAGATGGCCAGATGGCAGAGTGTGTGTGGGAGGAGGCTTCAGGAGTCCTGTGGTTTACTACAAGGCTACTGCCTACCAGGGCGTGTGGTCAGAGGGGCAACTGAGTCTCTACAGGGGTCTCACCCCTGGGCAGTCAGGTCATCCTGTGATGATCATTCACTATGGCCTGGGGGTCCCGGGGGAAGGATGAGCCGCTGGAGAAGGTGTGGCCTCAGGACTGCACACGGAAGATGCCCCAGCTGATGTAACAACCTGATCCATCCCAGGATGTCAGCTGATGTAACAACCTGATCCATCCCAGGATGTCATCAATTGGCAACTGTACACTTCTTTGAGGACTCATCTTTGGTTACAGTCTTGTGATTAGACCGGTCACAGCAAGGCTCTGCTATAAGAATTTGACAATCAGAGAGACACCACGTCCCCACACACCAGACCTGCCCGCAGCAGATCAACAGTGTGACATCAACACTTACCTGCACCAGACTAAAAGTTCCTCATTTGTCATTTTGTTTCTGCTGGTGGCCTTATTAACCCCCATAGGACACACCCAGGAATAGACCAGGACCCAACTTAAACAACCCTAGAAAACGTGCTCAACAGACAAGATCACAGAGGTGACTAGAGGCTGAAATAGGCCAGGTTGCGGCCACAGGCATCACATCCACTTTGTTTGTCACCATCTTTCAAAGTTCCTTATCCCTTTCATCTAGTTCATTAAAAATTTAGCCATAGCATGACACAGTTTTAGGAATGCCATGTTTGTTAATAACTATTTTCAAAAACGACTCTTCCTAATTTTATTTTTTCTTCTCTGTTGTGTCTTCCTGTCTTCTCCCACACATTTATTTGGTTTTTTTTTTTCTTACTCCTAGAGAGTCATTTTTCAAGTTATCAAAATGCGTGTTGCCATGAGCTCTTCAGGGAAAATATACCATATCAAGTCACCGATGGTTATTATGTAAATTGTTATCTAAAGTACTCACATGTGTCATGGTTAAGGTTGATCGTTATGGCTTGGCGCCTGTGGCTCAAGTGGCTAAGGCGCCAGCCACATACACCTAAGGTGGCGGGTTCGAATCCAGCCCAGACCCGCCAAACAACAATAATGGCTGCAACCAAAAAATAGCCAGGTGTTGTGGCAGGCGCCTGTGATCCCAGCTACTTGGGAGGTGGAGGCAGGAGACTCGCTCTTGAGCCCAGGAGTTGGAGATTGCTGTGAGCTGTGAAGCCATAGCACTCTACCCAGGGGGACAGCTTGAGGCTCTGTCTCAAAAAAAAAAAAAAGTTGATTGTTATTAAATACAAAGTATATAAAAACCATGAACTATTCTCATATTAGATCTCCAAGAAGGAAATTTGAAACATAATTACTAGATACTGGTTCAGACACTGCTTTTCAACAGTTTATAATCATCTTCTAAATCTTTACTTGGAATTCTAAGGCATAAACCTGAACATGTGACATTTTTCTGCCCAGATTCTTTGAAACAATTATGTAGTGTTTGAGCCATTCACACTATAAATGTTTTTGAAATTAATGCTATTTTTAAAACGCTGAACTTGTGAGAAAATGAGAATTTCTTCTCCCATTCATCAATGTTTCCAAAAAGTACACAGATTTATCGATAGAAAATCAGTTTTTCTTTATTTTTTTAAAAACATCTTAAGCTTTCAATAATTTTCAGTGTTTTTCCAGTAGGTGGAGTATCGGTCTAGAGAAAGCCGATCTGTATAATGGCTAATGTTTTTCTTCCTACTATGATAGAAATTTTTGATATAAAACAAAAATCACTTGATGGGTTCACTAAGTCTCTTAATTGAACTGATACAGCAGGATTTCAACTGCACCAGACCTTAAAGGCAGATGTATTTTCCTGATTACATTACCATATTACTAATGGCATGATGACAGTAGTGATAACTACTTACAATTCCTCTCATTTTAAAATTGCTTATTGAGCCCTAAGTGAAACCTCCTGGCACCTCTGAAAGAGAAATCACACACGTCTTAATCCTTTCTTTCTTGAGCTATAAGCATTTCTGGGAATAGCAGTCCTGGGGAGTCTAATACTGGTTCAAGGCTGACGCGGCCACTCCCAGCCTGAGTACCAGGGTAGATCACTACATGTCCCTGGGTGTCCCCTTCTTCTTCTACATTTGTGAAAATAAGGAGGTAAACTAGTTGTCTCAAAGGCCCTACTCTACTCAAAAATCTCTTGCTGAACCCGACCTTCATATGAGCATTTTCTTACAGCTGAATGTTGAGAGTCAAATCTGCTGAGACATTTAGATACACATGGCAAAGATGGCACTTGTCATATGGTCTGGGTCTCAGCACCGGACCTGAAGGAACTACGCCCTTCTAGGGCGAGTGGACACATCTTCCCGCCATCCGTCCATCACTAAGACTGGCTACAGTGGAGTGACCCTGAAAGGTGCCGCTAGTGCTGGATAGGAGAGGATTCTGCTAACAGCCCCAGTGACCCGCAAAACACTCCTCCGTAGGTCACCGTAGCAAAACATTTTCAAAGAAACCTTAAATATCATCTAGTTCCTCCTCCTAACTGGGGGAGACGGAAGTCCCAGGAGGCTTCATAACTAGTTAAGCATCAAGCTGGCCAGTGGCAGAGCCAGGGCCTGACTCGTGTCCCTTTTGGTGGCCCCACACTGGCCCTCCTGTCTCGGGCCTGAAGTTGAGGAGCCATTTTGCAAGAGCCCCCTGGACAGCAGGAGGACAAAAGTCCTGCCACCAAAGAAGGGAAACAAGGGCTGTGGAAGCCCTTCTCCTGGAGGGCGTCACAGCAACGTGAAGCGGGCACGGGGCACTGAGGCCAAGGGGCACTGAGGCCACGCGCTCCTCTCTTTCCGCACTCTTGCCCCAGGCAATGCGGCTTGAAGAGAGCCCCCGGCCCTGTTGGCAAGGTCCTGTCTGTCCTGGGAAGGCCTGGGACTCAGCAGGTTCTCTTCTAGCTGTGGAGGCAGCGGTTGGCCGTTCTTCTTATTCTTGAAAGAGACAGTCCCCAGAATCAGGTGTAGGCTCCAGAGAGGATCTGGCACCTCCCATCTTGCCAAAACTTAATTAATTGATTAACTCATTAAATGAAAGAACTCCACATGGTTGAGCCCAGCTTGGGGCTGGTAATGAAGTGAGCGGTTTAGATAATAATCCCCAGAATAAGCATTTTACTATATTTGATGAAAGGATAGCAGAAGAGCCTTCCTGGGTGGGGACACAGCATCCCAAGCCCTGCACCCTGCCCGAGAGAACGCAGTGGATCCCCGGGGCTGACGGAGCTAAGGAGGCAGAGCAGAGGGGCGGGAGGACTCTGGGGTCCTGCGTCTCACTCTAGGAGGATGCCACCCTCCCCTCTGATCACCCCAGGGCTGTTCACTCTCTCCCAAAGAGGCAGAGGCCCAGCTCCTCTCTCTGCAGTTAACTGCGGTATTCAGCCAACTTCCAGTTCATGAAGGCAGATGCCGGGACACACACTCACGGCCTCTGTGACAGGCGTGCCTGCTCATCCCGTGACAGAAGCTTGACTCTTGCCCACTTGTTGCAGAGTTCTCTTACGGGGAGAATGTTTCTTGAGTAAGAGCTAAATTTATAAGTCAGCAGGATTTATGGCAGCTTGGCCAAAGCAAATCAAGGTCGAAGGCAATGTGACCCCTACCTGGGGCAGTTTCCCACATGGTGACCTCCTCCCTGTATCCTCCCTAGTCCCTGGGATTGGAAAGACCACCTGTGGCTCCCCAGTACAGGCTGGAAGAGGCTGCCAGGCTGACCCCACAGGGACAAGCTTTTGGTTCGGAGACACGTGGTCCCAAGAACAGGCTGCCCTGAACCCAAGATTCTCTGAGCCAGGGGGAGTGTCCCACGGCATAAAGACCCAGGGTCTCAGATTGATGAGCAGACTCCTTTGATGACCTCTGTGAGGACAGTGGCAATCTTCCTCACCCAACTGATGGCTATAAAATTCTAGTCTATTCTCAGTCTCGCTCATAGGGCTTTCTCCGTCTAAGCACAGACGTTCTAGCAGAAGTCAACCTGGTGTTCCCGTTCCTTAAACACACCTGTTCACAAGCACGCACACACGTACAGACCCAGGCACAGACGCACAGCTCGTGGCTCAGTCACCGATGACATTCAGTCAATGTTGAGTGAGCACCTAACAGGTTACGCCCGTTCCGTGTGGTTAGAGGATGGACAGGAAGGTTACTAGACGGCGCGGCCAGGGAGGAAGCAGTGGGGCCAGAGGCGCCCACACCGTGTGCTGCCTGCCTCCCACCTGCAGCAGGGTGGGATTAACAGACGTGCTGCATCAGGGGATGTGGGGGCCCCTGGGGCAGGAGCAGTAACTGGGGCACAGCATCTGTCCTTCGGGGTCACTGTCTCGAGGGAGGAGGGACAGGACTGTGACACTGCACTGCCGCAGGCCCACAATTACCTGCTCTTTGTCTCCCACTCTCATAGACATTTATTCTGTGTCCTCCCCATTACCGGGAACAGTAATTCTGCCTTAGAAAACACTTAGATGAACGTGTCTTCAGTATGGGGATCCAGTCCTGCCCCTTCCCATTTTCAGTGGCACATGGCCCTGGGCTTGTGGGTAGCCTTCATCTGCCGACCCCCAAAAGAGAAGAGATTCAGAAGGCAGGAAAAGATATGGTCTCTGCTCTCAAACTGCCTCTTTGGAGTCTGCAGGAGTTGCAGGTTTCATGATTCAGGCGCACACAGATGAGGGCGGTGGGCTGAGTGATAAATGTTTCTCATCCCTCACATCTGTTTCCTTCAGCCTCTCCTCTTGCTTCAACTTGGAATAAATAAAACATTCATCAAAATGCTATGTCCTAAATTCAATATCTCTGAGCTAATTCCAAGTGTTACCCCAAATCGGGGCTAGGAAGGGCAGCAGGATGTCTTGGGCCTTTGTCTAAAGCCCTGGGAACACTCCCCACAGCAGGGCAGGGCCTCGCCTGGAACCCTGCCCTTCCATCACAGGAGATGAGGCCCAGCCCCCTGCACTGCTCCTCAAGGATCCTTAGCTATTCCTTAGCTATTCTCTGTTCCTTCTCTAGCTTTTCCCTAGTATCCCCAGGACATAAACAGGCTGATGAAATCCCTTCAAACTCTGCCAATGCAAACTGTGGAAATGAACTGAAATTGCAAAATAATATCGGAACAGACATTGAAGCGTAAAGCTCAGTGAGTGAGAAAAAGCAGGCCGGGTCTGAATCAGTATGCTTCTAATGGCTGAGTGGTGAGTGTTAGACAAATCAGTGTTCCCTCAAGGTTGTCCTGGGGCACCCGGAGTCACAGTCTTTAATTTTATGAGCCTCTATTACACAATCTCGTATCGCCTCTTTAACTGCCAATGAAATGACCACCAGCTAAATGTGCAGCAAAATACATTTAATACAAAATAGCTCACCTGGACCCCAAAGAAATTACCTTGAAATCATTACACTTAACCATGGCAAATGCACCGGGTTCGTCTGAAAAGAGGTGGCCACCTGGCAATACCAGTGGAATTATATAAGAGGTCATTTCCTTAGGCTTCTCACTGGAGCTTTTCTTGCCTCACCTGATTTGCCGCATTTAAATGTAAATATTTAAGATGTAGTGATGCTCTCCCTGTCCTGATTGACAGGGCGGGGCTAGTTCTCAGGCCAGAACCCACTGCTCCCCTTCGTCTCTGCTGCCAGGTGTAGCTGGGGAAGGACGCCAATTCTGGACCTTTCTACCCTTTATACCTAGTTACTATCTACTGAGTAAGGTAGCACATGACAAGCCCAGCACGGAGCCTTGCACACAGTAGTTGCTCAATACATGCTTCCTCGTCCAGCCTGTGTGCTTCTCCCAGCAAGGACCAGAGCTCTATCTGCAGCTTGACCACTCTCTGCAGTGAGGGCGTGGCACGCAGAGGCGGAACCCCACACACAGACGCAGCTCTTAACGGTCAGAATTAGCTACCATGACGGGCAGCTGTGCCGTGCAAGGACCCTCCCCCTCACACACACACACCAAGTATCCTAGAGGCCCCTTAGGGTAAAGGAGCACATCCCAGGAGGTCAATTGGGGGTGGGGAAGGTTCTGTCACCAGGGCAGGAAAGCTGTCCCCTGACCCTCTGAGCATCTCCAGCCCAACCTGGGAATTCAGCTGCTCTAAGACGACCTCCAGGGGTGAAGCCCGCAGATTTTCATGTGGACCCACGAGCCTTCTTGGGAAAATGAAGATCCCAGCGGTGAGGACCGAGTGCTTATACAATAGGTTGAACAAAAGTAGGAATGGGGGAAAGTAACTAAATTATATGGGGAGGCTAGAGGCAGATAAGGGTTATTTTTAACTATAAAGGCAGTGTTGGTACAGATTGCTCTCGGCCTCAACTGTCCATCTCTGGGTGACAAGGAAGTCCTTTTCTTCCTGGCAGAGGGAGGGCATCTTTCGGGGAACATGGGGGAGCTTCTCTCAGGCTTTCAGGAGGAAAACTCAAGGTCACAGCCTTGCATCCACTGCTTCGAAATTTGGCTGAAAATGGTCACTAGGCCGAACGGGCATATTTGAGGCTGGCCTATTCTGACCCCCTTCAAGGCCTGGCTGGGGAAGGTGTGATTCAGTTCTCTGCTGAGACCAGGCAGGAGCTGGTCTGGGGGAGCAGTAGGCCACCGTGTGGAAACGCAGGGGAACAGTCGACAAGCCCAGTAGCCGGAGCCAGAGCAGGCCCCACACGGTGCTGCTCTGGCCTGTTTCTGTATTGAGGGGCCAAGGTTGTCAAGACCAAGACTGTGGGGTCACAGAGGGATTGGTGCTGGCCTGTGACTTGGGCAGGCTCCACTGATGGCCTCACACTCAGGGTAGAATCTCTGGTACCCACCTCCCCTGCTGGGAATTGTAGGAAGCCCCTTCCTCCCACCATGATTCCCTAGGGCAGGGGTCCTCAAACTTTTTAAACAGGGGGCCAGTTCACTGTCTCTCAGACCACTGGAGGGCCGGACTGCGGGCCCTGGGACAAGTCGGCTGCTAAGCAGGACAGGCAGCAGCGGCAAAAACACCCGGTGTGCCGGATAAATGTCCTAGGCGGGCTGCATGTGGCCTGCGGGCCTCTACTGGGAAAACCTAACTGCTGTGCTCACTTCACAAGAGAAAGGCTTAAAGGAATTGCTGTTATCACAGCACACAAGGTAAAGCCAGGGCCGTGAATCCATAATGGACATAAAGGGACCCACATACTTTGGAGAACATGAGGTGTCTCTTTAACAGTTGGGAAGGGCTTCTTTTAGGAATCTGCTTACGATGGGAGGGTTCAAGGAAGCAGAGGTCTTTTCTCAACAGGGGGCTCTCAAAACAAGCAGGGGCAATTCAGTAATTGAGTCTCATCTATCTGGGAGGTAGGAAGCTGGAGAAAGCTCAAGTTGTTACTGGAGAAAATCCTGGGACTATGGGGTGGTTGGCCAGTTTTTTGATTCTGCGGAATCGCTTTTTTTTTAATGTCTTGTATTAGTTCCCTAGTGTTACTGTAACAAACTGCCACAGACTTAGAGGCTTAAAACAGCACAAATTACTACCTTACAGTTTCAGAGGCCACAAGCCCCAGATCAGTGTGAGGCGCTGAGCAGGAGGAGGGGAAAGGCTGGTTCCTCCCATAGGCGCTGAGAGAATGGGCTCCTTGCCGTTTTCAGCTTCTAGAAGGCGCCTGCACTTCATGGCCTCCTCCTCACATCACCCCAACTTCTTCTGTTGTCACGCCTCCCTCTCTTCACCCTCCTGTGCTCCTGTTCATTACCAGGCCCCCCATGATGACATGAGGCTCAGCTGAACAACCAGGGCAATCTCCCCATCTCCATCCCACCTGCAAAGTCCCCCTTGCCACGTGAGGTAACGCACTCTCGGGTTGTGAGAATTAGGACGTGGACATCTTTTTTGGCGGGGGGACGTGTTCTTCTGTTTCCTGCATCTCTCCACTCAGGCAGAATTCCAGAGTGGTCTCGTGGTCACATTCAGGATCTTGGGGAGCCCTGTCTGATGTTACCTGGCTGAATTCCTTACGTTCAGCAGGGGAACACCGCCACCTAGTGGTAACCCTAGGTGTCTGCTGTCAGCTTCAAAGTGGCTGTTTCCCTTCTTCCCACCTCTCAACTCATCTTCCCCAGAGTCCCACCAGCCGGGTCTGGTCACATCCCTTCTTGTTAGGCACAAAGCAGGCAGCGGTATGGAGAGAGAGGGCATAAAGAAGCTTGGGGATTCTGATCCCCTGGTGTTCAGGAAAAATTTATCAGCGTCTTCTGCCAGCTGTCTGTCCTCCCCTCCTGTATTGTAGAATTTCCTCCTGCTCTGGAGCGTAGCTCTGTGTGTGTTGAAGGCTTTCTGTGTATGGTCAGCGTTTGTCATCTTCTTTGTCGTAATAGTTACAAAACATTTTCTGGGCTGAACATTTATTTGGATTAGAATTGTACGCACATATCACTGCCCATTTAGGTTCTTCTCTGATCCTTTTAATGAATGATTTTATTAACACAGGAAGGCTAGGAGTGTTTATTAAGTTCCTAGGAAAGTCAAAGCCAGGCAAGATCTCTGATATGTTAAATAACAGAACCAAGAATCTGAGACTTGTGAATAGGCCACTACTGTGTTTCAAAACAGAAGAAATCAAATTCCTAGCAATAAATGTAAAATTTGGGTTCAAGGCATCATAGTGTCCATAGAAATAGGAAGGGGTAAACTTGATGGAGATAAGCAAGGAATAAGGAATTTTACTCTATGGTGAGCTCAGCATGAATGATTTACAATAGCTGCCAGAAAAGCTGAGTGGATCTGACCTGGACTCATAGAAATAGTTCAGGAAGAGAAAGGTGACTTCACCACATGGTCACACCACACTGGGACTGATTTCACTGCTGTGTGCTGCTCTGCTGGCTGCGTTAACACACGTCAAGGCATTTTTGTTGACAGCCCACCATGAGCTCAGCACTGAACTGGGCCTGAGGACACAGAAATCTAAAAGTCTAAATATAGAAACTTGAAGACTGCACACTGTATATTCATAAAAATATGAGTTTCTTAATACATCTATTTTATTAAATCGTAACTTTGTACATTTATAGCTTACAATGTGATGATTTGATATACAATGAGGAATACTTACATCAAACTGATTAACATAACCATCACCTCACTTATTTGTTGTGATCAGACATTTATACTCTTAATAGTTTTGAAATGTACCGTTGCATTGTGCACAATAGGTGAGGTCCCACCAAATACCCTCCTCCCTCCTCCCGGTCTCTCCTCTCCTCTCTCCCTCCCTTCCCTCCTCTCTCCCTCCCTCTGCTTCCCTCCTTTCTGACTATAGTTGTGTTTTATCATTTGTTTGAATGTGTAGGTGACTGTATATTGGTTTCAGAATAGTATTGAGTACATTGGATACATTTTTTTCCATTCTTGAGATACTTTACTAGAAAGAATATGTTTCATTTCCCATAACACATCATTAAGCAAAAGTATGTTCAAAAAATTGCTTTCAGAGGCCAAAGCAGGAAGATCTCTTGAGATCAGGAGTTCGAGACCAGCCTAAGCAACATACTTAGATTCCATCTGTACAAAAAATAAAAAAATAAAAATTATCCCAGTGTGATGGCACACAGCTATGTTCCTAGCTACCAGGGCAGCTAAAAGGCAGGAGAATCCCTTGAGTCCAGGAGTTTGAGGCTGCTGTGAACTAGGATGACACCACTGCACTCCAGCCTCAGCAACAGAGCAAGACTCTCAAAAACATTGAATATACATAAAAAGTTAATGTTGGGGGTGGCGCCTGTGGTTCAGTGAGTAGGGTACCAGCCCCATATACTGAGAGTGGCAGGTTGAAACCCAGCCCCAACCAAACTGCAACAAAAAATAGCCAGGCATTGTGACGGGTGCCCTGTGTAGTCCTAGCTACTCGGGAGGCTGAGGCAAGAGAATGGCCTGAGCCCAGGAGTTGGAGGTTGCTGTGAGCTATGACTCTATGGCACTCTACTGAGGGTGATAAAATGAAACTCTGTCTCTAACAAAAGAAAGAAAGAAAGAAAGTTAATGTTAATTATCATCAGGCTTTTATTTCTGCAAATCCACATCACTTTGCTATAATGAAGATTTATTAGTTTTTATCCGTTTCAAAAATTATATAACAAGATAGAGTTTTGTTACAAATTCAGTTGTTAAACCATAAGAAGAATCTGAGGGGAGTAAGATGATCGCCAGGGGGTATTGCAGGGTAGGCCAGTGGTTACCATTGACACTTTGCAGCTGAATGAACCCATTTTGACAACAAAAGTGGGATCGATATGCTACGGCAGTTACCCATGTGCACCATCAGAGGGCGCCAAAGCAACTAATATTTAGCCACAGAAACTGAGTTGCCTTTGCCTCAAAGAAACAACTACACGAGATTTTTAATATTTATGATTCTCTGGCCAGAGTAAGTGTTGTGTTAATGATGCATTTGACATTACAGAAACCTTTTCAAAATGCTAGCCAAACATGCAAACATTTGCTTTAATAGTTTCCGCCCCCCCAGAGTTTTGGAAAAGCACTCATGCTAAAAAATGGTTCTGCAGGTCAAAACTCTCAAAAGTTCCTGAGATAGATTGACTCCCTGACTCTCAACCCTGATTGTTTGATGTTATGTTCCTAGTGAGCAGTTCCAAGATTCAGCTGTAGATAATCAGTAATAATGAGTGATTACTCACCAGAGTAGCTGACTGTCAGAGCGGTAAAGAAGATCCACTCACTTCTCAGCACTTCCTCAACTGCCTGTCTCCCTGCCTCTGAGCGCACAGCTAGCTGCCTGCATCTAGACGAAAGATGATTTTTGTGTAATCAGGCTCAATTATTAGCAAGCCCTCAGGGCATACGGGTTTCTGAGTCTGCCTTGTTACGTGTTCTGTCTCTCCCCCTCCTTTACACAATTGCCACTGTGGTTTCCACAAGAGAGCCTGGGCTGGAGAATGTTCTTGTTTGTTTGTTTTGTTTTGAGACAGAGTCTCAAGCTGTCGCCCTGGGTAGAGTGCCAGTGCTGTAGCATCATAGCTCACAGCAACCTCCAGCTCTTGGGCCTAAGCAATTCTCTTGCCTCAGCTGGGATTACAGGCACCTGCCACAACGCCCGGCTATTTTTTGGTTGTAGTTGTCACTGTTTGGCCGGCCCAGGCTGGATTCGAACCCACCAGCTCTGGTGTATGTGGCTGGTGTCTTAGCTGCTTGAGCTACAGGCGCCAAGCCAGGAGAATGATTTTTTATGACCCATACCTTTTGTCATGCTGACCTTAGCAGATATTAAACTGACTTCAGAGAAATGAATGGTTACAAAAGAGATTTGTCTGCAGGTGGACACACACACACACACACACATACACACACACAAAGAAAAGCCTAGAAAGCTCTAAGATCTCACCACTGGTGAGCTAGATTCGATAAATTGTAAGAAAGACAGCTGCAAATAGGAGGCAGGGAAAGCCACACAGGGACACAGGACAGGACAGGCCTGCAATCCTGTGACCCCACGTTTGCACTTTGTATGTGGGGAGCGTGATCAGAGCCATGCCCGGCTCCAACACTCACTGTCTGAACGCTGTGTCCATCTGCTTCCTGTCCCTCCCTCTGCTGCCGGCTCACCCCAGCTCCAACGATCCCCACCTATGGCCAGGAGAAATCATCTCCTGTGATAAGCAAGAAAACTACACATATTCACCCTCCTTGAATCTCAGCATGTGAGTGAGTGTGTGTGTGTGTGTGTGTGTGTATGGATCAGTATTGCTCTGGAAGCTGAATGTACCCAAAAAGTGAAGAAAACAGTACCGTGAGCGGATCCTTAATAAAATTCATCACTGTAAATGTGGCATTTTACGTGTCAGAGGAGATTGGATCAACCAGATTTTACTCCATTAAAACGAGCCAGGATCTTAATCCAGCAGGACGTTATCCACAGCTGGGCAGCAATTCATAAAGTCTCTTCACTTACCAGGCTCCAGCTGTTTCAAATAACCCCAGTGAAGGAAGAGATAGACCTCCGTTTTCTCAAGCTGGTGTTTCAGAGTCAGCACTGATAAAATAAGCTATCCAGAAACCCAGGTCCAAAGAGTGAGGTCACCCCCCAGGGAAGACTCGACTCCAGCGCAGGACAGTGACCTGCTCCTAAAAGTGTCTCTCGTTTTCTTCCTGCAGCTGGACCATTATCCTGCCGTGAGTTACCACCTGCCCGGCTCGTCCGACACGCTCTTCAACTCGCCCAAGTCGCTCTTCCTGGGAAAGGTTATAGGTAAGAATCTGGGTCTTTGAGTGTAAATGTGTGTTAAGAACACGTTCGGTATAATGTATCATTACCTTGGGTGATGTGAAGATACCAGGCTCTGAACAGGGCCGATTTTTTCTTAAAGCAGGGTTTCCTGAAAGGAGCACTGTTGACATTCTGAGTGAGAACATTCCTTGTGAGGGGTTGTCCCGTGTGTGGGAAGGTGTTTACCAGCATCCCTGGCTTTTCTCACTAGATACGTGTAGCATCTCACAGCTGGAGCAAAGATGTCTCCAGACATGGCCACAGGTCCCTTAGAAAGGCAAAATCACAACCAGTTAAGAACCACAAGCTTGAAGAGCCCCAGCTCTGTCGGTGGGAGTTGAAAAGCGCCTGTGACTCCTACACTTTGCTTCTCGGTAACACCTGCCTCTTCCTGAATGTCAAAGAGAGAAAGATGGGAATCTGTTCATATGGTGGAAGGAGTCATAGTGAGGACATAAAAAAGACATGTGGTGCCTGGGGACGCTGATCCTGGCGGGCCCTTCAAGCCGAGATTCCTGTGATATTTGATAGTTCAGGAAGGGCAAGGTGGGGAGGAGCATTTTTAAATTTCCCTTTGAAAGTGACATAGACTTCAGCGAGCCCGTTTGCACTCCCCAGCTGTGTCAACATCCATCTGCATAGACACACAGTATTGAACTTGCAACAGAAACCTCAGGTACTCCAGCCAGGTTTTGACACCCCCTGGAGATCGATGCCCCCAAGTTGTTGCTTTGCTTGGTCAGCCGCTAATCAGAAACTGATCCCACAGAAGGAGGGAGAGAAGGTGGCTCTGATACACAACCCAGATCCACATGAGCTCTCAGATGGGCACTGCTTTAAAATACTGCATAGAAAAGGTGGAAGAGAGTCTACTGAGTCAAGGACACGGGCGACCTTTGTAAAGGAATGGAGCAAATGTATTCTAGAAATGCAAATGTGATTGCTGTTAACCAACTGCCCAATTTCAGAATGAATTCTGACTTAAGTCTGAATCCTTCTAGAAGGAACTCAGGATCACTCGCAGTCAGTAAAGATTCGTGAGGCAGAAATTTCAGCCGACCTACCTCTATCCGTCTTTTATCACTTACCAGCTGAGTGAGGTCACAGATTTATGCGTCTGGTTTTCAGCAACTGATTTCATAGTCTTTCAAGAAATCTTTAAGTCAAGGAAGAGAAACATGATTTGAAGCCTAAAGCAGAGTCCTTTGTTTGCTCGTGTCTTTTTTAACATTTCTATTGATGTCTTGAATAAGGACACAAATAGCAGCTTTACTAAGTTTGCGAATGATACCAAACTGAGAGGATGGTTTGCTATGCTGGGTGATAAACTACATTTCAAAAGCATCTTGACAGGCCAAAAAGACGGGGTAAAAATAGTGAGATGAAATATCATAGAGATAAACGTAATTCCTGCACTTAGACAAAAAAAGGGGGGGAAGCATTTAAATAGAAGGGGGGAGGCTCCCGATATCATGAAAAATTTAGAGAGTTGGTTTGATGGAAAGTTTTGTAATGACAGATTCTTAAATGAATATGACTCTGAGCTACATTAATAAGAAAATCATGTCCAGAGCAAGGATATTAATCTTCTGAAGAGAAGACTAGTTAGACACAAGACTCATAAAGGAAAACTCAGAAAACTTAGGACTATTTATTCATCTCTTGAGAGGATCATATGGTCTTTGTTTTTGCTTCTGTTTATGGGGTGACTCACGTTTATGGATCTACGTGTGTTGAACCAGCCTTGTATCCCTGGGATAAAGCTCACCTGATCATGTTGTATAATTTTTTAATACATAACAGTATTCTATTTGCTAGGATTTTATTGAGCATTTTTGCATTGATATTCACTAATGATATTGCTCCATAGTTTTCTTTTTTTGTTGGGTCCCTTCCTGGTTTTGGTATCAGGGAGATATGATTTGAGAGAAGTTAGAGAATCAGGTTAAAATTTGACAACTGGGCTCAGCGCCTATAGCTCAACCGGCTAAGGCGCCAGCCATGTACACCTAAGGTGGCGGGTTCGAATCCCCAGCCCGGACCCGCCAAACAACAATGATGGCTGCAACCAAAAAATAGCCAGGCGCTGTGGCGGGCACCTGTGGTCCCAGCTACTTGGGAGGCGGAGGCAGGAGACTCGCTTGAGCCCAGGAGTTAGAGGTTGTTGTGAGCTGTAATGCCACGGCACTCTACCCAGGGCGACAGCTTGAGGCTCTGTCTCAAAAAAAAAAAAAAAATTTGACAACTGCCACATAAAGCAAGGATTCGACTTATTTGAAGTTTCAGCAACACTGACCAATGAATGGAAGTCGTGAGGAGGAAAACTTCAGCTCCATATAAGAAAGAACTTTCCAATAACTAAGGTTCTTCAAAAATGAGTGGCCTCTATTTGGGGTAATAAACTCTCCATCATTAACAGTATTCTAACAAAGGCTACTTGGAAATTTGACTTCTGCATTTAAAAGTTTTCTGGATGGAGGAAAATAGATTATATATAGTATAAACATCTTATACTTCAGTATTTATGGTGGGAGTAATTTTCATTTATGAAACAATTAAGAAATGCAATATTACAGTAGAGAGGGGTCTCCTGTTGCATTTACTAAGAGGGTAATTATATTCCGCTTCCTTGATATCATGTTATGTTTTATTACAGACACAAATTTAGAAGAATGCTGATATGTGCTACTTATCACATCACTGTAAACTCTGTTAAGTAGAGAGTCTGTTTAAGATGGCAGTATTTATTTTAATTTTAGAAAGTTATTTCTGAGTCCTACTTCACTCTTTCTTTAAATTAACTGTGCCATTGCTATAACTCATAGTAATATAAAATCATAATAAAATAGATGTATAATAAAAAGACAGTAACTCCTCTGTGTGAACATGATAAGCTAGGCTTGCACAGAAACCGAATGCTAAAGCAGAGCGATCGTCGCTGACTGTGACTGACTGTCAGTGCCGATGCGTGGGGTGGTAAAATCAGAGGTAACCTCTGTCTGAATATAGTTAGCACGTCACACTGGTCCCAGATCCTACATTTGCCAAACTTCCATTACGCAAAGTAACTCCAGCAGAAGCTGTGCCTACTACTAGTACCCACTGTATGATTTCCTTTATCATCCAAATAATGAATATTGTAATCCTCTACTACTTTCTATTGATTAAAAAAAACTTCCTTATTCTAGGGATCTCCAAAACTTTCTGGAACTTTGACAAAGCCTCCTTGCAGAGCAGGAAATGACACCCCTATGTCTTCATTTGTGGTTGAAGTAGGGGGCATTGTGCTGCTCACTGAGTATTTCTGGCCACAGAGTTACGAGCGGAAAAGAACTGTGTGATTTCTGAGCTAGAACACTTCCTCTTTATCCCCTCAGCGTGGTGACTGGCAAAGCCCAGACAGCAGCGGTTCCATCAGCCTGGGTCCCATAATGAACAGAGAAAACCCTTTGCTTTGTTTATACGACTCTTTCTACGTGTGGTGCTGTTTGTTACTGTGGCATAGCCTGTCCTGTCCTAACTGATGCGTAAGGCTTACAGTCAAGAACAGACTTTGCTACCCACCCAAGGTTTCCTCTTTGTTTTTTGTTTGTTTGGTTGGTTGGATGGTTTTGGGGGGGGTGTTTTTTGGGGGGGGAGTTGGCAGTTTTGGGCCGGGGCTGGGTGTGAAGCCTCCTCCTCTGGCATATGGAGCCAGCGCCTACTCCTTTGAGCCACAGGTGCCACCCCAGGGTTTGCTCTCTTACACCCCCATTTGCCAAGTGTGTGACTTTGGCGAGTTATGTAACATTCTATGCACCTGCTTCCTCTTGTTAAAATAGGAATAGTAATGGCCCTTATGTCACAGGATTCAACAAAATAATCCATGTTTCACAGGTAGCCCAGTATCTGCCACACAACGTATGTATAAGAAATACTAGTTACTTTGATTCAATCATAACCAAACAAGCATACGCTTATCGTATGTCAGCTGCCAGGCATTGTGTTAGTCCGTAGAACATCTGTGGTGTTTGAGACAGGGATGGTTTCTGCCTTTGGAAGCTTCATGTATTCAAATTCAATTTTCAAGTGTTTGTCTTAGGAAAACCCAAAACAGGATAAGTGATCATATTGGGTCACAGTTTTAGGGCTTAAATTCTACTTGGAAGAGAAGACAATGAAGATATAATTAGAATGAGAAGAGAAGGGGTGGGATGAATGGAAAATGGAAGAATAGGATGTGGGAGAACAGGTGGGAAGGGCATGTAACGCGCTCTGGGAATGAGCAAAGACACATCACAAGTGGCAGGAAGCTGAGACCCTAACAATAAGTTATAGTTATCTGGGCGAAGGAAGGGGTGAAGTGGGCAGAAAGAGGGAGCAAGGTTCAGTTCTCTGCTGCTGCACAACAAACCACCTGATGCTTTGTGTCTTTAAACAGTAACTTACAGTGCAGGATGCCTTAGGAAGGATGTCTCAGCAGAGGTGAGGGGAGCCAGGGGAAGCTCCTCCTCCTCCCCATCCCGCACTGGCGAGGCTACTTCTAGCTGCATTAATTCCCCAGCACGTCCAGCTCGCCCTGCACCTGCACTGGACATGCCCATGAGGCCAGGGCTAGTGCAGAGGACAGGACTCACCAGCCATGATCTCTGGACAGAGCAGAACGCAGGCCACCCACAGCATCTGCCATCTTACGGATTTATTTATAAACCACGTTAAGGTTGTAATGTAATCCTGGGTGTGAAAGGGGGTCAAGGAAGGCTTTTACTTATCAGGAGATTAATCCAATCTAATTGACACTTCAGCTAGATCACACCATCTGCAGAGTGGAGAATGCATAACAGGGAGGGAGACCAAATTGGAGGTTGCCATGGTTATGGCAGGGTGTGCGTGGGGATGCGCAAAACATGGATAAGCATCTCTGCCTGTGATGGACCCGTAGTCTGTCCAGATAGCAAGCGAAAGAAACCAAATGTCCAGTGTGGTTCAAGGCTGAGTCTGACTTGATCACTTACAGATTCTCTTCTGGTTGAGCTCTGTCCGTTTTGAATAAAAACGTTCAGTCTCTCAAATGGCCTGGCCCACCTGCTGCCGCCTCCTATAAGCTGGTGACCAGGAATATGGAATATAGAGGGATGAGCAGTGACATGTCATAGCTTAAGTGATCTGACGGTGTCATGGCAGGGTGGGGGCCTGACTCACACTGGTCCTTGAGTTTGCACAGCCAGGCTTCCACTTGCCTCCAGCTCAGGGTCCTATATCCCTGGAGCTCCTCTGTTTGACTCAGCAATTCGTCCCAAGAGACCTACCATCACTCTCCTTGCTCACCTGCCGCCAGCTCAGCTCCTACTTGAGAGAAACTTCGAGTCTCTGTCACTTTCTCCCTCCTCCCCATGGTGGGTTGTCAGCGCCCCCAAGTAGCCCCAACAGCAGCCATTGGGTTTCACCCCAAGATTCTCACCACGCAAAAATGAGAGGCTCGGGAGGGCCAGAGATTCTGTCTGCTCACCATCTTCCCTCCCACCACGGGCTGGGCTGCCTCCTGCTGGAGCCGGGGCCCTCTGCCCTCTGCCCTCTGCCCTCCTCCCTCATTCTCTGTGGATACTGCCTACTCCCTGGGCCAGAGTTGAGCTCTTTCTGTTTCTGTCTCTCTTTTTTTTTCTCACAGCCCATTTGGACTTTAAGGTGTAAAGAATCTTTGCTTTTACATCCTATTGACAAGAAAAAAATGCTAGCTAACAAAATTCCAAAACACAACAGACTAAAACAACAATCATCTTTTTCTCACCAATCTGTAAATCAGCTAATGTTTGAGTGGGTCCCTCGCCCCCCTTCCATCCTCCTCCTGGCACCAGGGAGTGAGCACCGCATGTTCCTCTCTGGCAGAGGCACAGAGAGCCGGCCCCTGACACGAGCACTGGCCCTGTGTGACCTCTAGCTGATTGCTTGATGTACTGGAAGGTCTGCATAAAGGAATTTGGGGAAATGATTTGTTCACTTCAAAGTATTTAAGTGGGACCAGGTGTGCTGGCTCATGCCTATAATCCTAGCATCTTGGGAGCCGGAGGCGACTGGATCACCTGAGCTTAGGATTTGAAGATCAGCCTTACCAAGAGGGAGACCCTGTCTCTACTAAAAATAGAAAAAACTAGCCAGGCATCATGATGGGGACCCACAGTCCCAGCCACTTGAGAGGCAGAGGCAAGAGGATCCCAGGAGTTTGAGGCTGCTGTGAGCTACAATCATGCCACAGCACTCTACCTAGGATGTAAAAGTGAGACTCTGTCTCAAAAAAAAAAAAAAAAGAAGGCGTATGTCACATGCTTAGGTGTACCAGATGACAGAGATGGAACAATGGATAAAAGAAAAATCCCTTCCCCCTATGAATCACGTAGTCTAACGGCCATGGACCAAAAAATGAGAAAACAATTGTGTAATATAAATATTAGCTAGCAAATAAGAGCTGTGAAGGAAAGAAGGGCCGTGGGCTGAGAGTATTAAGATGGCCAGGGAAGTCCCCTCTGCAGTGAGAAGGGAGCCACAGAGTCGTCTGCTAAAGACTTCCAGGACAAGCAGACAGCAAGGCCAAGGCTGTGAGGCAGAGCCATGCTCTGCTCACCACGGACACCAGTGTGGCTGGAACACAGTGGTCAAGGGACAGAGTGGGAGGAGACGGACGAAGCCAGAGGGTTAGCTGGCGGCCAGATTGTACAGGTGTGAGCCCTGATGGAGAGACCACGTGTTAGCCCAGGTGAGGTGGGAAGCAGCAGGAGGCTTTGAGCCATAAGTGACGTAATCTGATTTGTATCTCAGAAAGTTCATTCCAGCGGCTGGATGCTGTAGGAACTACAGAAGGGTGGGCAGCTGGAGGGTCAGCATGGCCACAGGAGACCAGTTAAAACAGTTGTAGAGTCCAGTGAGAGCCAGTGGTGTTTGCACCGGGCGGCGGTGTCCAACCTATAGCCACATGCAGATTATTTGAGGGCTGGTTTAACGCTTATCTGTGGTGCTGGATTTTGTGAGACGTATGCACGGAGCTTTTCTAATGCTCATCAGCTTTCGTTAGTGTTTTCATATTTAATGAGCAGCCCAAGACAACTCTTGTTTTTCCAATCTGCACCAGCAAAGGAAAAAGGTTGGACATGCCTTTGCCAAAGCACCAGCAGTGCATGGTGGAGAAACATTTGGGTAGGAATACATAGGGGTCAGAGCCTATAGTATCTGGTGACCAATGGGATGTGGTGGGTGAAAGAAAGATGGCAAAGATGACTTCTCAAGGGACTGGGCTGAAGAACTGGCACAGTGAGCAGAAACTGAGCAGCACCTGTGGGGAGTCTCCCGCCTCCTGTCTTCACGCCCCCTCCCTCCTTGGCCAGATGGATGTCTCAGGCTGACCAAGACATGAGTCATTACAAGGAAAGCAAATTGAAAAATGTATCAATAAACATCAGAGTGCAGCGTAGTTATGAAGTCACATAAGTGGGACATCCATAGCATGGAACACTACTCAGTAACAAAAAGCAACAATCTATTTTTTTACTGTTTGGGTTCATGGAGAGTGCAAAGAATTAGGTCACACTGATTGCATTTGTTAGGTAAAGTCCCTCTTATTATTGTGTCCTGCCCCCAAGAGGTGTGCCGTACACCGTGACCCCCATCCCCTCCATCCTCCCCTCTCCCTGCTCCTTCATTCCCCTGCCCCCCACCTGGGATTGACCTGAGTTGCTCTCTTATATGGGGATGTATTAGATCATCAACTGGCTTCATATCAGAACTGAGTACATTGGATTCCTGCTTCTTCATTCTTGTGATGCTTTACTAAGAATGTGTTCCAACTCTATCCAGGTTAATACAGAAGATGTGAAGTCTCCATCTTTTTAATGATTGAATAGTACTCTATGGAATTCATATAACCACAGCTTGTTAATCCATTCCTGGGTGGTGGGCATTTAGGTAAAAGCAACAAATTCTTGATCCAAAACAACTCGGATGAATTACAGTCTAGACAATTGTGCTGAAGGAAAAAAGAAAAGCTAATCCCGAGAGATCACATATCTAATGATTCCATTTACATAACCTTTTTGAAATGACAAAATTTTGGAAATGGGGGAGAACGTAGTGGCTGCCCAAGATTGGTGCCAGGGCAGAAGGAGCGGGAGGGAGCCAGGTGAGAGAGAGGAGAGATTCCCACCCTGTAGAGTGGCTCCAGGACCTGACGGTGGGGGCAGGGGCACAGCACACACAGTGATGAGCTATGCACACCCCCAAACGAGCCCCAGACATGAGTGAGGTCCGTCGGCTGTGTCGGGGTCAGCACCCTGACCGTGGGATCATCCTGTGGGCTGGCGAGATTCTTCCTCTGGGGGAAACCAGACAAAATACTCACAGAATGTCTCTTCATGATTTTTTTTTTATTATTGAATCATAGCTGTGTACATTAATACTATCATGGGGTACAGTGTGCTGTTTCCATACACAATTTGAAATACCTTCATCTAACTGGTTAACATAGCCTTCATGTCATTGTCTTAGTTATTGTGTTAAGACATTTCTACATATATTCTACATTTAGACATTCTACATATATTCTACATTTAGAAAGATTCACATGTACCCTTGTAAGATGAACCATAGGCGTGATCCCACCAATCACCCCCCCTCCACCCATCCTCTCCTCCATCTCTTTCCTTGAAAGCTATAAATTAGTTTCATATTAGGGCTGAGTACATTGGAGACTTTTTCTTTCATTCTTGAGATACTTTGCTAAGAAGAATATGTTCCAGCTCCATCCATGTAAACATGAAGAAGGCAAAGTCTCCATCCTTCTTTAGGGCTGCAGAGTATTCCATGGTGTACATATACCACAATTTATTGATCCATTCGTGGGTCAATGGGCACTTGGGCTTCTTCCATGACCTAGCAATTGTGAACTGGGCTGCAATGAACATTTTGATGCAAATATCTTTATTGTCATGTGATTTTTGGTCTTCTGGATATATACCTAGTAGAGGAATTATAGGATCAAATGGCAGGTCTGTTTTTAGTTCTCTAAGTGTTCTCCAGATGTCTTTCCAAAAGGAATGTATTAGTTTACACTTCCACCAGCAGTGTAGAAGTGTTCCCTTTTCTCCACAACCACACCAACATCTGTGATTTGGGGATTTTGTGATATGGGCTAATCTTACTGGTATTAGATGATAATCTCAAAGTAGTTTTGATTTGCATTTCTCTGATGATTAAGGATGGTGAGCATTTTTTCATATATCTGTAGGCCATGCACCTGTCTTCTTCAGAGAAGTTTCTCTTCAAAACCCTTGCCCACCCTGAGATGGGATCACTTGTTCTCTTCTTGCTGATACATTCGAATTCTCTGTGGATTCTTGTTATTAAACCTTTGTCAGAGATATAACCTGCAAATATCTTCTCCCATTCTGAGGGCTGTCTGCTTGCTTTACTTACTGTGTTCTGGGCTGTGCAGAAGCCCAGTAGTGTATTTTTGATGTTGCTTCAATTGCCCAGGGGGTCCTCCTCATAAAATTTTCACCCAGGCCGATTTCTTCAAGTGTTTTCCCTACACTTTCTTCTAGTATTTTTATAGTTTCATGTCTTAAGTTTAAAGCTTTAATCCAGTGAGAGTCTATCTTAGTTAGTGGTGAAAGGTGTGGATATAGTTTCAGTCTTCTACAGGTTGCCAGCCAGTTCACCCAGCACCATTTGTTAAATGGGGAATCTTTTCCTCTGCTCAATATTTTTTAATTGGCTTGTCAAAGATCATATAACTAACGGTAAGTAGCTGGGTTCATCTCTTGGCTCTCTATTCTGTTCCACACATCTACCTCTGTTTTTGTGCCAGTGCCATGCTGTTTTGATCACTATTGATTTATAGTATAGTCTGATGTCTGGTAACGTGATTCCTCCTGCTTTGTTTTTATTCCTGAGTAATGTCTTGGCTATTTAAGGTTCTTCCTGATTCCATATAAAACAAAGTATTATTTTTTCAAGATATTTAAAGTATGACAATGGAACTTTAATAGGGATTGCATTAAAATTATATATTACTTTGGGTAGTATGGACATTTTAACAATGTTGATTCTTCCCAGCCATAAGCATGGTATGTTTTTGCATTTGTTAACATTGTCAGCTATTTCTTTCCTTAGAGTTTCATAGTTCTCTTTCTAGAGATCTTTCACGTCCTTTGTTAGGTAAACTCCCAAATGTTTCATCTTCTTTGGCACTACCGTAAACAGAATAGCGTCCTTGAATATTTTTTCAGCTTGACTGTTGTTGGTATATATAAAGGCTACCGATTTATGAGTGTTGATTTTGTAACCTGAGACACTGCTGTATTCCTTGATCACTTCTAAGAGTTTTGTAGTAGAATCCCTGGTGTTTTCCAGATATACAATCATGTCATCTGCAAAGAGTGAAAGTTTAATCTCTTCTGACCCTATATGGATACCCTGGATTGCCTTTTCTTCCCTAATTGTGATGACTAGAATTTCCGTTACAATGTTAAAGAGCAATGGAGATAATGGGCACCCTTGTCTGGTTCCTGATCTGAGTGGAAATGATTTTTCAGTATGATATTGGCTATGGGTTTGCTGTAGATGGCCTCTATCAATTTGAGAAATGTCCCTTCTATGCCAGTTTTCTTAAGTGTTCTGATCATGAAGGGATGCTGAATATTATCAAAAGCTTTTTCTGCATCAATTGAATCATATGGTCTTTGTTTTTTAATGTGTTTATGTGATGAATTACATTTGTAGATTTATATATGTTGAACCAGCCTTGAGATCCTGGGATAAAACCTGCTTGGTCATGGTGTATAATTTGTTTGACGTGTTGCTGGATTCTGTTTGTTAGGATCTTATTGAATATTTTCGCATCAATATTCATTAATGATATTGGTCTATAATTTTCTTTCCTTGTTGGGTCTTTTCCTGGTTTGGGGATCAAGTTGATGTTTGCTTCATAGAATGTATTGAGTAGTATTCCAACTTTTTCTATATTTTGGAAAAGGTTAAGTAGTATAGGTATTATTTCCTCTTTAAAGGTTTGATAGAATTCTGATGTGAAGCCATCTGTTCCCAGGCTTTTCTTTTTAGGGCGATTTTGTATAGTTGATGCTATTTCAGAACTTGATATAGGCCTGTTCAACATTTCCACTTCCTTCTGGCTAAGTCTTGGAAAGTGGCATGCTTCCAAGTATTGGTTGATTTCCTTCAGATTTTTATATCTCTGAGAATAAAGTTTCTTGTAATATTCATTAAGGGTTTTTTAAATTTCTAAGGGGTCGGTTGTTATTTTGTCTTTACCATTTCTAATTGATGAAATTAGAGATTTTACTCTTTTTTTTTCTTAGTTAGGTTGGCCAAAGGTTTATCTATTTTATTGACCTTTTCAAAAAACCAACTTTTTGATTTATTGATCTGTTGTATAATCCTTTTGTTTTCAATTTCATTTAATTCTGCTCTAATTTTGGTTATTTTTTTTTTCTGCTGGGTTTGGGATTGGAGTGTTCTTCCTTTTCCAGATGCTTCAGATGTCCCATTAAGTTGTTAACGTCCTCTCTTTCCATTCTCTTGAGGAAGGCTTACAGTGCTATAAATTTCCCTCTTAGGACTGCCTTTGCAGTATCCCAGAGGTTCTGATAACTCGTATCTTCATTATCGTTTTGTTCCAAAAATATCATAATTTCCTTCTTGATCTCGGCTCTGACCGACCTATCATTCAGCATAAGGTTATTTAGTTTCCATGTTTTTGTATGAGTAAGCAGATTCCTGTTGTTACTGAGTTCAACTTTTAGTCCATGATGGTCTGAGAAGATGCAAGGAATAATTTCTATTCTTTTAAATTTACTGAGGTTAGACTTGTGGCCTAAGATGTGGTTGATTTTGGAGTATGTTCCGGGGGCTGATGAGATAAATGTGTATTCAGTTTTGTTAGGATGAAATGTTCTGTAGATGTCTGTTAGGTCGGGCTTGGCGCCTGTGGCTCAAGCGGCTAAGGCGCCAGCCACATACACCTTAAGGTGGCGGGTTCGAATCCCCAGCCCGGGCCCGCCAAACAACAATGATGGCTGCAACCAAAAAATAGCCGGGCATTGTGGCGGGCGCCTGTGGTCCCAGCTACTTGGGAGGTGGAGGCAGGAGACTCGCTAGAGCCCAGGAGTTGGAGGTTGCTGTGAGCTGTAATGCCATGGCATTCTACACAGGGGGACAGCTTGAGGCTCAGTCTCAAAAAAAAAAAAAAAAGATGTCTGTTAGGTCCAGATGCTGAATGCTGTTCTTCGTGATTTCTTAACAAGCGCCTGTGATTCTACAATTGCCTCAATAAAAATTTCAATTAGAAAATGTAATAAAAATAAAAGAAGATAAGAAGATCTAGTCCACAGTATTATACAGACTCATATATTCCTGGCGTGAAATTTAGTAAGTGTCCCCCAGAGGCTCGATCCCCAGACCCCTAGGGCAGCCCCAGTGAACAGGCAGGACGTCCAGCCAAGCCACTGGCTCTGCCCCAGGTCACACTTCCCTGCCCCAGCCAGTGGAGATTAGGAAATGTACCACAATTCAATATTTATTTATGGCTTAGAATTTTGTAGTTCTTTTAGAGTCATCAGCAAAGAGAATGATTAATATAAAATACTTTCCTAAAAACAGAAACCACAGTTGAGGTGCTGGCTGCTACTTTGCAGGAGAGGCCCGCACAGCGGCTTATGGCTCCGTGGTTTATTGCCAACTCCAGAGAGCGAAGGCAGCAAAACTGATGAATGAACAAATGGCAAGCAGTTAATTGAAATTTCTAGTCAATTGCCTTTGTGTTTTACTGTAAGGACAAAATCAGTAGGAAAACACTGATGAGAAAGCTTATTTAAGTGATAGGCGAGAAATAATATTAAAAAGGAAGGGAAGAAATTATGTAATTTTTCACATCCTAAAGAAAAGATAATCTGAACGTCCAAAATCTTCTCAAGGCTGAAGGAAATCTATTTAAAAAGAATTCACCCCGTGAGTTATAGTTCAAGGCTGGCATCTAATTCTTTTTTAATTGCATTAACTTCCATTCTTAGAAATTTGTTGGGTCTTATTATTATTATCACCTTTATGGACTCATAGGAGGCACAAAGAAATAATTTATTGAAAACTTCTCCTGTTGTGGCTAGTGAAATGAGGCTGCGTAAATGACTGGGGCCCGGGCACAGTGCAAGAGGTTCAATGTTTTCAGTATAATCCACTGTCAATATCATAATTAATCTTTGTCACCTCAGTGTGTCTTTAATAGATACTAGTAACGATTCCAGCACCATGATGTAAAAACACATCCTCAACATCTAGATAAAACAAAATCAAATCTTTTTATGAAGTTTAGGCTGGGAGAGGCAATTATGTGCTCTTAAGGTTAACTCAGTACAGGCTCTCCCAGGCAAATTCCTGGGACTCCTGCTGTCCCACCTGCTAAGGGAGCTTGAACAGGTTTCTTACATATCTGGGCTTCGATTGTCTTAATCATAAACTGTGAGTAACAGTAGTGCCAATGTCGTAAGCTTTGTTGTAAAGATGAAAAAGTAGCATTAAGAATACAAAGAGCTGGCTCGGCGCCTGTGGCTCAAGTGGCTAAGGCACCAGCCACATACATCTAAGGTGGCGGGTTCGAATCCAGCCCGGGCCCACCAAAACAACAGCTGCAACCAAAAAATAGCCGGGCATTGCAGTGGGCGCCTGTGGTCCCAGCTACTTGGGAGGCGGAGGCAGGAGACTCGCTTGAGCCCAGGAGTGGGAGGTTGCTGTGAGCTGTGATGCCATGGTATTCTACCCAGGGGGATAGCTTGAGGCTCTGTCTCAAAAAAAAAAAAAAAAAAGAATACAAAGAGCTGATCACGGTGCCAGACATAGTAAGTGTTCAGTATGTTTTAGACAATACCATTACATAAGGTGACCAGATTTTAACATTGGTAAAACGGGACACCTTTGGGAGGGAGCAGGGCCTCGGGGCGGGGCCTCACAACAATGCAAACTTTGCTAAGCAGGTCTCGATAATCCTTTCTCAACAATTATTTGTTATTATTAAGTTTAACATTATAAAATTAACAAAAATAATATAAAACTCATATCCTGGCGAAATAGCCACATGGCAGCTAAAAACCATATATTCCCTTCCTGTTCTCCCGTGTTCCCTACCTTGTCCTGCATTCTTTCCGAAAATCAGGGCTTTTTAAAAATGCCGCAGGACTCAGGACAAATTGTGAAAAATCGGGAGGTCTGGTCACCTTACTCTGGGGGAGGGGGGCTACTTGTTTGTTCCAGACAGTTTGGCTCCTTCTGAGCTAATTGTCCTTTCCTAGAAGCAAGGGAGGGAGCCAGTCTCTTTCTGATACCTTGCCCAGGAGGGGAGTAGGGAGTTTACATTAACCTCTTCATTCCCAAATGGAGTTCCATTAACCTTTTCAGCAGCCAAAAACCGCAAATTCCCTTCCCATTCTCCTGCTGTTCCCTAGCTTGTCATGCATTCTTTCCAAAAATCCAAAAATCAGGACTTTTTAAAAATGCATGGGACATGGGACAAATTGTTAAAAATTGGGACCGTCCCGCCAAAAGCGGATGTCTGGTCACCTTACCATTACATCTAGTCTTTGACTTTTAACTTATACAAAGAAAGGAAGTGCTGGCCCCAATATTGGGTCACTCACAAAAAGTAGACTCAAATAAACAATGAAAAACTTAAGAAACATCCAGTTAGAAATAATTGGTACCATCATTTCTCTACCTCATTTTCAAAAATTAAGTTACATTTAATTAACAAGCAAACCAAAACCCCTTATTACTAAAATGCAGGCAGAGCACAGAAGTTCTGTGTTAATGACACTTTCAGTATTTGGTTAAACCAGCTGTCAAAAGCTGGGGACCTATTTCTGTCATTGACACACAACATGCATTAGCATACCCAATTGTTTAGAAATAAACAAATGTTTCGAAAGACAAAATTCCTCTCATTATGACAGCTAGAAATATTCCAGAAGACATGGAAAATTTCAAATTCCTTGTGTACATACAGTCACTCATAGATTTCATAATAGCAAATTCACCTACTTGCTAAAATTTATAGCCCCCAAAGTAGGACTCGGCATGCTTTCGTGGTCATTTGCATATATGCTCAGTGCAAAAAAAAAGTCAGTGTTTATGTTCTAAAGTCCAATAAGGTGACCTTCTGCCATCTTGTCTCAGGTCTTGTACAGTAAACAAGTGTCATTTCTGCAATCTGCTTAGTACCTTTTTTTTTGCTTTTTTTTTTTTTTTTT
>NW_003852448.1:9988390-10064628 GCF_000181295.1 Otolemur garnettii | reverse complement strand
TTTTTTTTTTTTTTTTGCATTCTTCTGCTTTTTGTTGGTGATTTCACTGTTTGAAATATCCCCTTCATGGGTATCATGTGTAGTCACAGCTGTAAATCAGCTGTTCATGCTGCAAAATGATATACAGATTATAGGGCTCCCTTCATGGATGCCATTTATCAGGGCCCGGGACTGGCCAGGTCTCCAGCCCTGACTTATCTAGGTTCCAGACACAGACCACTATGCTGTTATCTCACTCAGGAACAATTGCTCTTAGGTGCCTGAGGGCTATTTACTTTAGCTGAAGGGTGAGAGAGGTAGTCTTTGAGAGAGTAAAGCAGTCTTCTTAAAAGGATAGACCTTAGTAAGCTTCAGCAGAGAGATGCCATGCTGGCATTCTGCAGGCAGGAGAAGAGACAAAGTCAGTGAGCTCCCGACTGCCTTCTCCTCCAGCCTAATCCAGGGCTGATCTCCTGCTGCTCAACACCACAGGTGTACAGACTGCCAATTCACCAAGGCTGTCATCTCACAAGCTCTCTCATGCTGGTTAGGAGAGCTGACTCCCTCCCCATGCCCTTTTCACCAAGGTGTTCACCACTATTGAGCTATACAGGTGTTTCTTATAACTCTCACTCCTCCTCACCATAGGCTATATGGGCTGCTACAACAGATATAACGTATCATCATAGTTATGTGACGGAGGCTAAAACTACTACAGCCAAATCTCATTATTTGCAGCAGGTACATTTCATGTAGTTGCTGAGAACACTTATCTAGTGAATTGGCTAACTTCTCTAATTGAATTGCTGAAATGCTCTGTTATTCCTAAGTGCAAGAAGGCTGTGATGTGCCTTATGGAGGAAATGCATGTGCTATTAGCCACGAGTTCAGTGTTAATGAATCAAAAATATATATTAATAAGATGTCTTTATACAGAAACACACAGAAAACCAGAGAAAGTATTAACTGGTTCATGAAGTGCCCTGGCCAGAGGCCTGCAGGAACCTAACCCTTTAGGGGCCTCTAGGAGCACCAGGTCAGTACTTACTCACCATGTGCTCTCAGCAACCAGGTGAAACATTCCTACCGCAAACAATGACAACTGGCTACGATGATGACACATTATGTCTGTAAATCACTTTGCAGCACCAATAGCTCATGGTACTGGTATCACCACACATGATACCCACATAGATATGAGGAGAATCGTTATTACCCAACACGTTAGAGTAACAAGTACTGGTTACCCAGGTAGAATCCCATCTTCTCCTTCTGGTTTGTGCCATCTCGTAGTGTAGGGGTCCTCAAACTTTTTAAAAAGGGGGCCAGTTTACTGTCCCTCAGACCATTGGAGGGCCAGATTGCAGGCCCCGGGATGAGTCGGCTGCTAAGCAGGACAGGCAGCAGCGGCAAAAACATCCTGGCAGGCCGGATAAGTGTCCTAGGCAGGTTGCATGTGGCCCGCGGGCCGTAGTTTAAAGACGCCTATCCTAGTGCCTCTCACACAACACCACTGCATCTTAGGGTCCAGGGGAGGAGAGCTTGGCATGTTTGGGAGAGTCTAGAGAGGTCAGGATGTCCAGTAATAAGCAAAGCTGATGAAAACATTACAAAAATTCATCAAATTGTGCGTCTTCAGCTGACTGTGAGAAGCACAGCAGACCAAGTAAACATCGATAGAGAAACATGAAAATCTTTTTTTTTCCTTTTTTTTTTTTTTTTTTTTTTTTTGAGATGGAGCCTCAAGCTATCTCCCTGGATAGAGTCCTATGGCATCACAGCTCATAGCAACCTCCAACTCCTGGGCTCAAGCAAGTCTTCTGCCTCCGCCTCCCAAGTAGCTAGGACTAGAGGTACCCACCACAACACCTGGCTATTTTTTGGTTGCAGCCATCATTGTTGTTTGGCGGGCCTGGGCTAGATTCGAACCCACCACCTTCAGTGTATGTGGCTGGCGCCTTAGCCACTTGAGCCACAGGCACTGAGCCAAAACATGAAAATTTTAAAGCCAACAACTCATGCCAACAACTTTGGCCAACAACTCATGGCTCTTGCATCATGACAATGCACCAGCTCACACAGCACTGTCCATGAGGGATTTTTTAGCTAGTAAACAGATAACTGTATTGGAACACCCTCCCTACTTGCCTGATCTAGCCTCCAGTGATTTCTTCTTTACTGAAAAATAAAGAAAATATTGAAAGGATGACATTTTGATGATTTTCAGGACATCAAAGATAAACCAACAATAGCTCTGATGGCCATTCCAGAAAAAGAGTTCCAAAATTGCTTTGAAGGGTGGGCTAGGCACTGGAGTCAGTGCATAGCTTCCCAAGGGGAGAGCTTGAAGGTGACTGTAGTGATATTCAGCAATGAGGTGTGGAGCACTTTTTTTAGGATGAGTTTGAAAAGTTAATTGTCACACCTTATATATCCCCTCGAGGCAGGAGAGAGCAGAGCTAAGTCCACAGTCAGTACTCAGGAGGATTCTTGCTGAATGCACTGTGGTGGCACAGCCAGGCAGAGGGGGGCAGGTAGACGGCCTGCACACTGACCAAGCTGGGGTAGAGAGCACTAGCCAGCTGACTCAGCATCAGCCCTCCGAGTGCACGAGTCTCTCTGGGCCTTTGGGCTTCAGTAATTGACCATGATGCAACTTAAATTTCTGCTGAGTAAGGTCATACATATTAACCTGAGAATATAATAGTGAGAAGGGCTACTTCTTTTTCATATTCCAGACTCAAGAGCAGAAATATTTGCCATCACGTCTGGAGTATAATATCAATATATTATCAGACATTGCTCTATAAGAAAAGCACACTTTCCAGAAAGTGTTATTATTTATCTTGCAGCAGTGTATAGAAAATGACCTTCAAGTTGCTGGGACAAAGCCCAAAGTGCTACTAAATTGGAAACCTACTTAATGGCCAAGACAGCTTACTTCCAGATTAATTATGGATGCTCTGCCATTTCAAGATTACATTAGGAAGGAAGGATGTCACCAACAGTGATCAATGAATGCAATGTGAGTCTCAGCTGCAGCTCTTTAAAATAAATAAGTTGAATTCTGAAGAAAACTTGAGATCGCCTTTGGTTGAGTAAAATAAAATCTGTTTAGTTAATTCTTTGGAGTCAAATATTGCCTGGGAATCTCTAAAGCTGCAGCCTACCTTCCCCAGACACATTCAGAGGGCAGAACAGAGGTCATTTAAAACCTATGCTTGACTTCTTTGGTTTTCAACCAAAAATAAAAATTAAAAAGGCAAAACAGAGGAAAGTTGATTGATTCAAAGAAGGAAATTGGATTGTGAGCAAATTGGTTGTCCAAAAATCGAAGAGAGGACACAGCAAAGAATGGAGGTGATTTTTTTATGTTTTGTTATCATCCTTGAAAAAATTGTTTCATGCCTCTGATAATTAATATTAACACTTCTTTTCTACTTAGCTTCATATCAAGGTGATATAATCATCTCATTTAGTGTCAAATAGTTCTGTATAGCTTATTAGGAAAACAGCCACCCAATTTTCAGATTTTGTGTGTGTGTGTTAGTCTCCAAAACGCTCACTTGCTACTTTTAGGGTCAGGAAACTTTTCCTGTAAAGAGCAAAATAGTGAATATTCTAGGCTTAGCTAGCCATATGGTCTCTATTGCAATTACTCACCTCTATATTACAGCATGAAGGTAGCTATGGGCAATATGTAAAAGCAGGAGTGTCCAATTTTTTTTTTCTCTGAAGAAATTTAAAGAATAAGGGTTGCCTTGGGCCACACATTAGACACACAAACACTAAGGACAGCTGATGAGCAAAAGAAAAAGTTCCCTACATACCGTTCAAGATATTCAGCCCCACAGATAAGCAAAACAGTCCTCAAATAATCAGCATATGGCTGGCGGGCTGCAGGTTGAACACCCATGAGAGGAATGAGGGTGGCTATGTGCTAATAAAGCTTTATTTACAAGCACAGATGGCTGGCCAGTGGGCCAGAATCTACCAACCCCTGTGCTATTCCTTGAACGTCTGTTTTTAGTCAGTAACTAAATCAGCTGACTTTTTACTATGTAAGATGAAGATGAAGCTCATTCATAGCCGGCAAACCCCACAGTGCTCCGCACACTCCTCCTCCGTACCTCCACCCTTAGCGTAGAAGGGTTCGCCGGCTCTGGGAAGATCAGAGTGCAGTGTGTACAGATCATGGCTTCTTGTGTGTTTTTCATAGCTGAACTGTATAACAGAATTATGTCTCCTTTCTTGTAGACTATTTTATTTTCCTCAGAGGTAACCATTATCTTGCTTTTCTATTTGTTTAATTTTCTGTGAACTCATTATGAGTTCAAACCCAACTTTTCTCTCAACTTTTAAGATCTTCCCTCAAGGGCGGCACTGTGGCTCAAAGGAGTAGGGCGTCAGCCCCATATGCCGGAGGTGGTGGATTCAAACCCAGCCCTGGCCAAAAACAGCAAAAAAAAAAAATCTTCCCTCAACATGTTTTCCTACATCTACGATGGTCTCTCCACTCCATTTCCTTGGAGACATCTACCCAGAGTATTATGACTGGATGGGCCACAGTTGTCCCAGCCCCTCCCTTCTCTACCATCATTGATCCCTTGGCCTCTAGATTGTGGGAGGCCCCTCCTGCCTGGTGTCATGACTCCTTCTGTGTTAGCTGAATCCCTTTTAAAAAACTGTAGCTGCCTGAGAAAGGGAACATGGGAGGGAGATACTTTTCTGAAACATTACAAATCCGAAATGTCTTTATTCTCCCTCATACTTCATGGAGGTCAGACGGAATATGGAATTCTAGTTTGGAAATTATTTCCCTTCACAATTCTGAAAGAATGTTTTCACAGCTAATGCTGTTGCTTTTGAGATGTCAACGCCATTCAATTCTTGACCCTCTAGCTGTATATCTGAATACGGTGTCTTTCTCTCTGGGAGCTTTTAGGTACTTGTTTCTCTCCCCCATTTTCATGAATGTTACTTGATAGGGGCCCATTCTGACCCTTGGTGCTGGAGCACACAGGATCTTTCCATCTGGAAAGCCATTCTCTTCAACTCTAGGGCATTTCCTGGAAGGGATTTGGGGGGACACTTTCCTCCCTTCCATTTCCTGTTTCCTCTTTTAACAGCTTAGCTACTCAGGAGGCTGAGGCAGGAGGATGGCTGTGTCCAGGAGCTCAAGCTTGCAGTGTGCTCAGATGACACCACTGCACTCTAGCTGAGTGACAGAGGGAGACACTTTGCCTCTTTTAAAAGCATAGATTTTCTGGAAGACTTCTGCCATAGAAGGGAAAACATTGTAGTAAAGGTTTAATTGCATTGTATTCTTTAAGCATATTTGTTTGTTGTGGTTCACATCCAGCGCACACACGCAATGGTCAGGCCCAAATGCACTTTCTCCTTGTTAGAAGCCTGCACAGCTTGGCCTCTCTTGCCTTTAGGCTTTAAACTGGGGTATCATTTTGTTTGAACTAAAGCCTTCAGTCAAGATGCAAATGTTGTTAATTGCTCTGATTATAGACAGAATGGTAGTAGGAAACTCTATAGATTATATCTTCTTTGATATTTTAAACCTATAAGTTATCTTTCCAACCTAATGGGAATGCCTTGACCAAGCACCATTATTGGAAATTTTCATTTTCATAAATGTCCTTGGGTTTTATAGTCCTGCTTTGCCCACCACTGAACCAAATTCAGCACAGACTTTTATATATACAAATCGATAGCTAAGAAAAAAAAGTATTCCTTCAACAGCACACAGCTTCTAAAAGTAACACCTAGGCCAGAGTAGATGCAGATTTGTTATTTATGTTTTCATTTAACAAGCTTAGACTGGATCCTGCTTTTTGCCTGACTTGGTAACCCAGTGTTCTCTCTTAAACATCCGTACAAGAGGAAAATTGTTGAGGGACGAAGAAAATATGGAGAGAAAAAAAATAGGTGGAAGGATATGGCAGGAAGCCATCCCAAGAAGGAAGGGTTTGGGGACTAAGGAAGAAGTACACGATCTGTGCAGAGCCACTGGGGTCAGAATGGGAAGCAGATGGGGGGCTGTGGGCAGACTGGGTCAGATTCAGAGCATGACCAGCAGGAGGAAAATCCCACCACCCAAGGTCAGAATAGACAGAATTAAACACTTGCCGGTGTCTAACGGGGATGTCATCTCAGAGGTAGAAAACCGGGTGGGAACAGACAGTACTCACATAGGTCCTATTTACACTCATTTTATGCCAAATTCTACAAGAATCATTATCTCATTTCTTATCCCTTGCACAGATTAGAACAACGTTTTGGGACCAATAATAGAAGGAATAATACTGACACCGTGAGAGCAGGCAGCTGGATGCACAGTGGCAAGGGGGCAGATGAACATAAGATGAGAAAAGTCAAAAATCTTACTGCACTCTCATTTTGCAAGGGAGCAAGTATGCCCAATAGTTCCGGAGGCACCAGTGTATATATTATTAAAGAGTCATCAAGAAAAGACAATTTGCTTTAAGAAAGCAAGTAAACAAATACACAAATTTGAGACAGCCAATCCCAACTCATTTATCTGGAATGATTCTGCCTACTTAGGTAGCCCAGTGTTTCTTCTGGAGCCTTGTTATGGTCATCAAAAGGCCCCAGGGGTCCCGCATGAATTTGCATAATGATCGATGCCTGCTTCCTGCATGAAGAGAGAATCCGCACTTTAAAAACCATGGTGCATCCTTCTGATGAAGACACACAGAAATCCAAAGTCAGGCTTATTAAGGTAGTGAGGCCGGCTTGGGGTTCACACCCCTGGCACTTACTTACAGCACAAGTTTGCTGTAACGGCAAATAAAGTCTTGGCTGCCCTGAGGGTGTCTCTATATTCATTGTCATCCCAGGCAATGGCAAAAACGCTTCTTTGTCCAGAAGGAATGGCCGTTTCATCAACGTTCTCACTCAGACCCTTCTACTTTGGATGCTTTTCTTGGGAGTGTGTGAGACGGCTGCTCTCCTGAGGATCTGTCCCCTGTAACCTGGCTCTTAGAATCAGGACAATTCTTGCAGAGCAATCGGTTAAGGATACCTGAGCTGGTTGGCTCACATTGCACACCCATCAAACCGTTTCCAAGGCCTGCCCCCCACCGGGAAGTCACCCCGCTGTCCCTGCGGAGGGCTTACCCTGCCTCTCCCTTCTGATTTCATTAGCATCCGAGTGTTGACACCCTTCAGTGTGAACACGATGGTGTTAATGAACAGAACCCATCTGTGGGGTGCACGCATGGGGGGGGGGTCCCAATAAAGCTAGTGAGTGGCAGTAAAGAAGGGGAGAGGAGAAAGCTGCCGTCTGGATGCATCTGAGCAAACTGGAACCAAGCGGGGTGTGTGTCAGATGTTCAGTGGATGCGAAAGGGCCAGAATCTTCCTGAACCGGCTTGGGTGTTTACAAAGCGCGGTTTTAACAGTTGCAACCCTGGATAGGCTCGCCAACCTGAAAGCATTCAAATGAGGCGTGCTTTTAACAAAGCAGATGGCCTGGCCTGTAAATTGCAGCTCTACTGTTAACCTTTACAAATGAGCCTCATGGTCCGAATAGATAATTACATATTTCTTTCCATTAGGATTTAGAAACTCATCAGGAGTCTCCATCCCACTCCTGGGTCTGAATCTCCATATGACAAGAGGGGTTTATTATGAAAGGGTAGGGAGAAGAGAGGAAGTGGGCTCTCTAAAAATGACGGGAAAAAACAGATGAAATGATTCAAACTACCCTCTTGTGATTCTGGCCTGTAGTTTCCAAGTCATCAGCCATCACAGCGTGGGGAGAGGAACTATAACCTCTTCTCCTAAAACACCTTCCCAATAAGACACTGCTGTTGATTGCATTATGAGCTGTTTCCCAAAGAATTTATGGTCTGAGATACTATTTGTCAATGTAGGCCATTTGTCGATGAATGGAGAGACTGATAAATTGGCTATTAACCTAGATGAGAAAGCATATTGATTAAGTTGACTTTGTATTTACCTTCATGCATGGAAAATACATTCCATAAGTAAGAACTGCTTCTCTCTTTATATTTCATTAAGACTCTTGAATATTTTATTCTGGCAAAATAGATTATGGCCATACTCCCATAGAAAAGATTGTCATGTTGTGACCTTATGTCTTTATCTTAAGACATTAGACTAAGAGGGACATTTTTATAATTTTTCAATAAAACAATAATGATGCTATCAAAGCCCTTTGTCTCTCTGGTATCTCCAAAGTTCATTTCATCACCTTAAAGCCTTGCCTTGTAGAAAGAATCAGCCTCTTCAGTAGAACTGCATTTTTGTGATTGTTTAAATTGAAGGAATTCCTCTTTTCATCCTGAGAAGGCAACCACATTGCCTTCATTCCCCAACTTCCCCCACAAAGCTTTCTTGTTAGGCTGGGAATGGTGGCTAGCACTCCGGGAGGGCAAGGCTTAGTGGATCACCTGAGCTCAGGAGTTCGAGACCAGCCTGAGCAAAGAGCAGTACCCTATCTCTACTAAAAGCAGAAAAAGCTAGACTGACCTTGTGTCAGATGCCTATAGTCCCAGCTCCTTGGGAGGCTGAGGCAAGAGGATCTTTTAAGCCCAAGAGCTTGAAGTTGCAATGAGCTATGATGTGCTGCCAGGGCTTCTGGGGCGACAAAGTGAGAATCCAAAAAAAAAAAAAAAAAAAGCTTTCTTCTTTAATCCATTTGAAGTTGATGGCTGTGCTGCCCGCCCAGAGGCTGCTGTGCAGTAAATAACACCGCAGCACCCAGCCTGTGTCACCAAGGGCAGGGGTTTAGGAGTCCACAGTGAGACCTCACAGCATGGATAAGCCTGGTGCTCTGTAGAATTTTTTGTTTGCCCGTTTTCTTCTTTCCTTCAGTACTGGCCTGGGGGGAGCAGCAGGTGGTGGTGGACCCCGGGTAGAGAGCTGAGACCTAACAAATAACTGTCGGGTGCCTGCTCCCCACCACTGCACTAGACCCTGCAGTTACAGCAAAGGTGACTCCGACATGCCGCCATCCTGAAAACACTTAGGTCTCAACTGAAACATACGTACAAATTAATTGAATACTCAGTAAAAAGGAAGAAGGGTTAGTTTTAACAATGCCCTCATAGGTGCCACTTCTGATTGTGTTGTAAACTGTTCCAGAAGAACTGACAATCTATGATAATAATTATCAATGTGAGCCATCAGTCAATGGAGACAGGGGAGTCCATGTGATAAATACACTTTCAGAGCAAGGAGAGGTCTCTTCTAATGATGGGGGGAGCATCTGGACAGAGACCCAGGACACTGAGGCAGAAGTCCAGAAGTAGCCCCAAGCAGCAGTGTGGCTGTCAGTGTGCTTGTGAGGGGCAGTAGGAAGGTCGTGGAGGGTGAAATCGGGGTAAGGAGGCTGCACCGGTATTTGGTAGGGGGGGAGAGCTGCTGAATATTTTTTTAAGCAGTAGAGTACAAGAAGGAAGGGAAGAGAGACTTAGCAGAAGGAAGCCGAGAATTCCAACCAAAACGATTAGGGTTTAGTATTCAGAATCCAGAAGAAAATCTGGGGGAAAAAGCTACCAAGGCAGCAAAAAAGGAATTTGGCTCTCATTCAGCCATCCATGGGTAGAGTGCCAGCCTCCAGGAAGTGGGGTTTGGGGGGCGGGGGGCAGAGGCTGGTGACAGAGGGTGAGGTGAGAGGGCCAGGTGAGTTTCCCAGGTAAAAGAAGGATTGTTTTTTGTTTTGTTTTTTTTTAACCTAGTATGTCCTCATGGTCTCATTTATCAAACAAGATTATTTGCTAACAGACTGTAATTATCTCCCATTTAGAGAAAGCAATGCATATGCTGTATACATAATTGTTCCCCAAAGCAAAGTCGGCTCAGCCTCCCAGGGAGAGAATAAAGTGTCTTGACATCCTAGGTGGGGGGAAGGGGGTTGTGCATTTTACAAAGTGTAGCTAATGTAATCATCAGGCAAGTAATCTCTAGATGTTTCTTGACATGCTAAGAGTAACTGTCCCTGGATGTGGTATCTCACTCTAGGCACGTTACTACGTTACTCTGGAATAAAAGGGGAGAGGAAAGAGTCACAGAGAAGAAAAAAAATACATGATCGTATAGAAACTACAATAGAATTCTAGCTGAGGTTCATCCTGAAAACTGTAAATTCTTACAGTTCATAAAAGAAACCCTAAGTAGTCTCAGCTACCGGGGAGGCTGAAGAAGGAGGATCACTTGAGCCCAGAAGTTTGAGGCTACAGTGAGCTATGATGATGCCACTGTGCCCAGCCTGGGCAACAGAGTGAGACCCTGTCTCTAAAAAACAGAGCAGAAAAAGAGAGGAGAGAGGGAGGGAGGAGGAGAGAGAGGGAGGAAGGGAGGGAGAGAGGGAGGGAGGAAGAGAGAGGGAGGAAGGGAGAGAGAGGGAGGAAGGGAGAGAGAGGGAGGAAGGGAAGGAAGGAAACTAAACCCTAAGCCTGCATTGCCGCTCCCTGTACAATACAAGTCATTTCACATTCCCCTGCACTTTTAGGCAAACACAAGAAACAAGTTCAATAAGAAATATTCTTGGGTGGCGCCCATAGCTCCTGGATAGGGAGCTGGCCACATACAACAAGGCCGGAGCCCAGCCCAGGCCTGCTAAAACAACAGTGACAACTGCAACAAAAACAACAAGCCAGGCATTGTGGTGGGTGCCTGTAGTCTCAGCTACTTGGAAGGCTGAGGCAAGAGAATCGCTTAAGCCCAAGAGTTGAAGGTTACTATGAGCTGTGACGCCACAGCACTCTACCCAGGCCCACTGCTTGAGACTCTGTCTCAAAAAAAAAGAAGGAAAGAAATATTCTTGCTGGGGCATGACAGCCATAATCCACCAAGTTTTGGTATAAAATAGAAATCTATTTATAAAGTAAACAGTTCTTTTCTAAGCTCTCCAGGATAACTGTTTTGTAAACGGATATTATAACTCTAAAACTGGATGCCAAAGCAAGGGATTTCTCTCAAAGTTGTACTTGGACACGTCCCTTAGAGTTTGATCTGGGATCCAGGAGTTAATTTTTTGCTGCAATAGACTGACATTTGTGGACATTCTTTTGAGGTTTCCACAATCTGGTTTTATATCAGTTTCTCCAACCTTATCTCTCCTATCTTGCTCCAAAAACCTCCAACCAAGCGGTTCTCTTATCTGTTGCCTAAATAAATACAGTAGACCTCCATAGCTGACCACCTCCCTTCAGTGACCACCTCCTTAAGTTGACCTAAGTATCATAGACCAGACACGCCAGGAGAATGTCTTGTTCTCAGTAATTCCTCAGAGGAATTGTGATATTGGTGGCTGTTGTAGTAAGTCTGATGTTTAATCCTCCACACACGTGCATATCAGTGCCATGGGCCTAGTTCCTCATGTTGACCTCCATATGTTGACCAGTTTGTTACAGTCCCTGGGATGGTCATCTTACAAAGGTTCTACTGGATGGTTATTTTTTGAAATTTAGGGGCTACCTCTGCCCCTCCCCTCATCTTTTTCTTTTTTAAAAGCCCATCCATCCTTCAAAGCCCAGGTTGGAACTTGTTTCTTTCCTGAAATCACCCACAAAATGTGCCAAATCTCTCCCATCTCTGAGTCTTACAAATCATATCATTGGTGGCATTCATTTGATTAGTAAAACGACATCACTATTAAATCACTGCCACAATGTCTGGTGCTGCGGTAGGTGCTTCAGATTCATTACCCATCAACCACACTATTCTATCAGCCCCATTTCACAGGCAAAGAAACTGAAGTTCAGGAAGGTTAACTAACTTGTCCATGATCACATAGCTAACAAGTGACAGATGCAATCGTGGTTCGGACTCACCACCTGTTAAGTCAGCGGTTCTCAACCTGTGGGTCGTGATCCCTTTGTAACAATGAAAATACATCGTGGCATTAGAAAGGTTAAGAACCACTGTGTTAAGGGGAAACTCCACAGCCTGCTTCTGTGCCACATGGCTTCCCAGTCATGAATTTCTGGAATTACTGTTTGACAAACTCTTTCTGTACATGATTCCAGGAGGTAGTGATTTGTTTGAAAGTGGTTGCCTCGTTACCCCACAATGCCTACTTGTCACTTTGCTGAACCCACATAAAGAGTGGTTAGCATGGAAGAACTTAGTTAAATTGGCCTGAACTGAATTCCTGTCATTCAGCGCTCATCTCAAGCTCCTCTCCGGTGCCTGTGATGGATCAGCAGCGTCTCATCTACCTGTCTGAGGACTTGCCTCTCGCTTGATGCTACGTGGATTGTTTTTGATCCACTTTACTAAAATCTATATAGTCATCATCCGTGTCTGCTATAGAAATACGGACTCTTGAAACCACTAACATTTTGGGGTCAGAAACGAGAAGTCAGTAAAATAAATCATTGGAATTGTGAAGAGGAAAAAGGCATGACTAGCCATTCCCCGCGCTTCTGTCCATGGGCCAACCTTTCAGCCTGCCTGTTCCTAAGGGCCAGAGGAAGACTTAGATGTCTCTGCAGCTCCAATTAATCTTCCAAATAAAGGGGCCTGCTTCACAGGCATCATACCAGAGAAACAACCCAGGAAGTGGCAGGTGACAGGAGCCAAGGGGCCTGGCAGACCCCAGGAAGTCATCAGCTCCTCCTTACTCAGATGTCACCTTCTCCCAATCTTCCTTGACTACCATTTTTAAAATTGCAAGTCCCATTGCATGTGCCCTGTCCCTCTCCCCTGGTTTATTTTTCTCAAAATCTCCAAGGCTTCTATGTAATTCTTCGAATCTTGGCCCTTCTTCTCCAACTAGAGTGTGAATTTCATGAGAGCAGGGATTTGGATCCATTTGTTTTGCTCTACGCCATACGCCCAGCACTCATAACAGTGTCAGACACAGAGGACGTGCTGTGTGATGTTTTTGAATAAATGAAAGGAATTGTAAGCAGAATATTTAAGGGTATTGAGAAGTCATAATCCGTTCATATAAACATAGGACTTTTTAAACTAGCAAGTTGGGGACCCTCATGATTAGTAAATCTGCTATCACCCAGCAGAGTTGGTGGTGCCTCCCCAACATCTGGTTCCTCTTTCTCCTCCCTCAGAACCCCCAGTATTTTGCAGGCACTCCTCCTCCTCCATACAGCCAGGAACTCCAGGGCAGCTTCCCCTTCCCTAGCCCCCAGGAGCATCTAACAGAAGGTGAAAGACAGAGGCTTCTGCATGGATCCTACCGAGAAGCTGTCTATCCACTAGTGAACTTCTAGTCACTTCCCGAGAATGCTCCAAAGGGAAGTGGCCCCCACGACCCATCTTCTGCTTTTGGAATCCCCTATTGCATCGCTCTGCCCCAAAGAATCTCAACCATCCTGCAAATGATCACCCCCAGAAGAGCTTTAAAAACCTACAGACACACAGGTGCACCCCACGAGAGCCTGTTTCAATGGACCCAAGCAGCAAAGTTGCTTTTAACATCCTCAGAGTGATTATAATGGGCATCCAGCAACGTTATGCTAACCCATCAGTCTGACCTGCCTTTGAGATCCTTTGGGAGAGCCTGGAGCTCAGGACAATCCTGTGGGATCTTCTCCATCATCAAGAGTGAAGCAGGATCTAGGGTTGGATCCCAGTGTTTTCTCTATGCAGGGTCACCCTGCTCTCCAATTTCCATACGTAATTCTCCTCATCCCTTTAGGGACTTTCTCCAAGGCACCTGCCCTGCCATCTCACTCCCTCATTCCTGGGATTCTGGACCAAACCAACCGGCATTCCTAATCCAGTCTATTCTTGGAAGGATTTGAAGACAGAAGAAACAGCTTTCCAGGAGAGAAAATAAACAGAGCAAATGGAATCAAGAACCCCGTAGAGCTGTGTGGATTTGGGGCACATGTAGACCACAACTTTGGTACTCACAGCTGGGTACACGGGGCAGCTTCTTTCCACCCACGCATCTGCTCGGCCGGGAGAGCCGGGTGCAATGTGCTCCCGGCAGCTTCTCCATCATCTGGGCACCCAATGCAGGCGGCGGGGACTGTGCTTCTTGTTCAGGGTGCTGTCTCCCAGCCACCCAGCAGGTCACACAAGTGGACAAAACCCTGACACTAAGGAGAGAGAGGCCAGGGAGGGAGGAGGGTGGTTGTGCCACTTCCAGAGCTGCCTGCCATAGGGGCCTGTGGGCAGCAGGGATGGCCGCCTGTGACCCCGCTAGGGGGCGCCGGTGAGAATGCTCCACCATCTACCTTGTGCATGGGAGCCAAGTGATGAAGCCCTTGGCCGTGGTTTCCAAGGAGAATTGCTTTAGCGTTTCAGAGCAAGCCCTGGTGCTTGAAGATCACTCCCCTGAGTCTCTGCTTGCCTGAAGCTTCCCCTTGGCTTGCTGCATTTCAAACACCCGCCCTGAAGATTTTCCTGTTATCCCCATGAAACCAGAGAACACAGCTGTAAAGTGGTATTTAACACACCCTGTTTAGTATGCCCTGCTATGAATTGCCTCATTATTCCTCAGTTGGATGGCCAGTTAAATCACACCCCCATATAAAGGGGGAGCAAGGGATGTATCACTCTACCTCAAATTCCAGACACCTGTGTCACAAGTGGTAGCACTCTCCGAAACCCTGAAGTGAGATTACGTGTCTCCTGGAACTGGTATTATAATCAATACTCACTGTATTTACTTTATTTTTGCAATTTACACCTAACCCAGATACAGTATTTTGTTATTTATCACTTCTTAGTGTCTATGGGCTTTCGTTGTCGGGAACTCAAGGATTATTATAGCAGAATGAGAGGACTTGGTCTCTGGCTCACAGAGCCTCCCCTTCTTATGGAGACCAAGTCATTGCAACTTCAGTCCACCTACTTGGATCTTCTGACACTGGGCCAGAGTTCAAGCATAAGATATCTGTTTGGAGACAATTATTTGTCAATGTTTTGACAAAAATATTGAAGGCTTTGGGAAGTTGCAAAGGAGTGGCCTATCTCCTGTAACTCTGACTTCCATCAATATCTTATGCCAGTGACTACGAGAAAACTTTCAGAGCACAAGTGTGGAAATAAACACAGAGCACCCACGTGAGAACAAGCAGAGCTGTTCTGTGGGTGTGCTATTAGCCACCTCAGGGGCTGGTGGGTCTGTGTGGGGTCAGAGGTCCATGGAGCAGTGCCCCCTGGACTAGGCAGGTGGACATGCTGACAGTGACTGTCAGCGCTGGCGTCATCTTCTCTTTCAGGGCTGACCCCTCGAGGGTGCAGTTTTTAGTTACTGGAATGTTCTCCATCCAGTTTTAAGCCTAACTCCGACTCATCTTTCAAACGAGACATCACTTCAGCAAGGAAGCTGGTGCCCCCAGCTGGGCCAGGGCCCCTTCCCAGAGCTCCCTGCCACCAGCACTGTCACCAGCAGGGCCCTTATTCCTTGCCAGGAAGGGGGCATGTGACTGAGGTCACCACCGTCCTCAGGCCAGCCAGCGCCTACCCTACAAGGACACTCAACAATTGAGAAATGGATGATTGGAACCCCCCCCTTGTCATAACCCCCAGTAGATACAACGCTGCCCCACAACCACACTGCTTGGCATGTGTTGGGTACATGGTATGGGCACAAGTGTGGAAATAAACTCAGAGCAGTTTATTTCTGGGAGGGGGGAGACAGAACCAACTGTGGACTCATGTGCAACCTCCAACCATTTGACCACAATTCCAGACACACTGCACCCCTCTGACCTCTCCCCTTTGCTCCCCAGCCAGGGAAAGTCCTGACGTGGTTCTCGGGGGTTTAAGGTATCAAGGAAATTACCATCATAGTTCTGTCAAATCCGGGGCCTTTATGTGTAAAATATATGTGTAAAAAGATCACATGTTACCTGGTAAAGTCATGACAGAGAGAGGAAAAAAGAAACCCTATAAACATTTGATTCAACTGAGCAAAAATCATGATGACTGTAATTATTTTTTCAAACACCACAATTATTGCATAACATTAAATACGTGTGTATTTAAGCCATGTAAGTTTTAGTTGCTTATGACACAAAGTTCCTGTTTTTGTATGTTTCACTTTGATACTTATTCTTCAGTGGATAGGGCATGATAGGTGCTGCTCACAGCTGGAGGGGCATTGACTCAGAGAGAAAGGATTCGCTGCTCAGCCTGGGCAGGGGCCTCTGGCTGTTAAGGGAAATTGATTGAATCTCCATTTGTTTTGTAAAAATCCTGATCCAGGGCAAGGCCCTTCTGAATTCCCACCATTTTCATGTATGTCAATATATTAAAAATCGGACTTCTCTAGCAGCAAAATACAGTGCTGTGTTCTGGATACTAAAACAGACTAATCTTCTCTGCTAAGTAAGAAAAAATTCACACATTATCATCAATCAGATATTGAGATAGGTTCTCGAGGGGAAAAGAGAGAAGCAACATTACTCATGTCATGTGGAATTAAAGCAGGCGGTCAGTGTATCTGCTGCCGGGGCTGTTTGTCCTTTTTGGAATGATGCTTCCAGCGCAGTAGTGGGAGCAGGGGAGTGTGGATGGAGAACAGCTTGTCGGCATCATTGTTTTACCATAAATCTGCAGCGAAAGAAACGAGGCCTAAATCAAGAATGAAACAGGATCACGGAACCGTCTATGAGCACTTGGTCAAACTGGATGTTTGTTATTACTTAAGTTTGATAAGCCTCATATGAAAAATTCTACTAAAATCATAAAAGAGGTTGAGAAGCAGGGTGTGTTTAGAGGACTTAGATAGGCTGTGGTTGACATCGGGGTGTCCTTATCCATAAAGGAAGGAATAATAATCAACCTACCCCGTCGGACTGCTGAGAAAATTAAGCATAATGAAGTATGTGATGCTGCCAGCTCCGGGAACAGTACATGGTAACACGAGGGAGCTCCACTCGGGGGCGCTGTGTCCATCATGCTCATCTTCACACTCCAGGACTGATCACACCGCACGATGCCCAGTAAATATTGGTTAAATGGATTAATTAGCGAGTAAGGGCCAACCTGATAATTTCTGCACTCTTGGACGTTTTCAGGGCTGTACAATATTCTATCACACAGAAATAATTTCCTTCACCTTTTATGCCTGTGCATTTCTGGGTGTGCAGTGTGTTGTGCAGACGGTGCAGTCACAGACGTCCCTCTCCACGCAGCTGCGTTGGAGGCGCCTGGCTGCTGAGCACGGCGAGGGAGTGGTCTGCGGGAATCCGAAAAAGGAATCTTTGGGAAACATACAGATAAAGGAAATGAGATCATCCTTTAAAAGCAGGCAGAGTCAGAATATCAGACATGGGACAGACCTTGGTCCCAAATTCTTCACCAGGGACATAAAGAAGCTAAGGCTTAGAAAGCGAAAGCAGTACTTAGTGCCAGAATCCAGGTCCACATCCCTAGTCCAAAGTGTCTTTGCTCTCAGTACAGTAGAACCTCCGGTTGACCACCTCCCTCCACGACCCCTTCTTAAGGTGACCTAACTGTCATAAACCAGACACGTACCACATGTGCCTGTCAGTACAGCAGGCCTAGTTCCTATGCCAACCACCTCTGTATGCTGGTCAGTTGGTTACAGTCCCTTGGCTGGTCAGCCTACAGAGGTGCCACCGTCTTTGTTTGTCACCTGTGTGTGTGTGGAAACACCTTTAGCAAGGATGCCCTGCCTTAGCTACCAAGTGGATGCCCCTGGTACAATGTAACCTGTATTTGACTCAAACATAGACAATAAGGGCAAGCCGACAAACCGCTCATTTTTCAGGTGAGGATAAGCGACTAGGAGGATTTTCCAGGACACGTTGGTGTCTTTTCCTACCACTGAAATTGGAGTAGGAGGGCATGAGGGAAGCTCACGCTGTCACTGTGAAAAGTTGCCAGAAATACCAAAAACATCACACAGCATCAGCTACCTGGCTAGATGGCACCCGCAGTCCAGAAATTCAGTTCAACAATGTCACTCAGTTGACACGACTAAGGGGCTCATATTGAGATGGTTATAAAAATACCCGCCCTATCAGGAAAAGATTCCCCTGCAACCAGAAAAGATGCAGCGAAGTCGGGCCTTGAGCTTGTGGAGGGCCCTTCTCTACGCCGTGCAGGCCTCTCTGATTTCTCAGCCCTGGAGGTGCCATGAGAAACTTGTGTGGCAAACAGCAGCAAGAGCAGTGTCCTTTCCGCTGTGTGCGGACGGGCAGCCTCGCCATGTCTGCGGCAGGGAAAGCAGGCGGAAACTTTAGAGATTACTAAGTTTAAACCCTCACTCTGTAAGTGAGGAAAGTAGGCTGAGCAAAGTGGCTCACGCCTGTAATCCCAGCACTCTGGGAGGCTGAGGCAGGTGGATTGCTTGAGCTCAGGAGTTCGAGACCAGCCTGAGCAAGAGCAAGACCCCATATCTACCAAAAATAGAAAAACTAGTCCAGCATTGTGACAGGCACCTGTAGTCCCAGCTACTCGGGAGGCTGAGGCAAGAGGATCAAGTGAGCCCAAGAGTCGAGGTTGCTGTGAGCTACGAGGATCCAGCACTCTACCCAGGGCAACAAAGTGAGACTCTGTCTCCAAAAACAAAGTGAGGAAATTGGGGCTTCAAGAATCTAAGGCCACCCCAAGTTCAGCTCCAGAACTTTCTGCACTGCATCCATCTTCCCATCCTTGAAACAGTGTTGTTCACTCCCCCTTCTGCTGAAGTCCGTACCATCTTCAGCAGAGTGGGCCTGGTGGCCGCAGCAGTATGCTGGTGACTTCCGGAAGATGTTGCACATTCTCCTCCAAACAAGACAGGAATGTGAGTACAATCACCACGCTTATTCAGCAGAGGGTCCAGTTAGATCTGAGTGGCGCTTGTCATGGGACTCAGACACATGGGGGAAAGAAGGCTCAGCCTGGATTCCAGGAGGCTGTTTCCAGAGGGATCCCAGGATCTCTCAGAAGGAACTCATTCAGGGGAGGACATGGCATGAGATGAGACGCAGAGCCCATTCTCGGGGCTCAGGTGACACCGTGACAGTCAATCTAGAGGCCACACAGGGAGTGATTAAGTCCACAGGAAAGCAGGCCACAAGCAAAACCCTGGACTGGCTACACAATAACTCAGCAAGGCAGGTGAGCCGTGCCGTCCTGCTGTGGACCTTGGTGAGAAACACCAGAAAAGTCAGAGAGAGAGTCCCAGATCAGAGGGCCACATGTGCTTCTGGGGCCATAGGCCTCTAGTTATGAGAAATTGCTTGATCAGCTTCTGAGGGACCGCAGCCTGTTCCAACAGTTTAGCTGCGACAGCAGACAGCACCCTGGCTCAGATACGCGACACCGGCGCCGAGCCCCATTGCCCGTCCCCAGAAGTGGCTACCACTGCCTTGATCCTGAAGGAAGGAGAGGGGAACCGGTGCTTTGTGCCAAAGGGGAGGGCTGTCCACACGAGGGACTGGCTAGGGATCCCAGCAATCAGTGAGGGAGACTTTGGCCAAGTGGGGAGAGGGCGCCTCCTGAAAAGACCCAGCCCAGGAAAACCGGCTTTACTGATAGCAAGACCCCAGGACAGTGTTTGCAGCTCTATCAAGGTCCCCCGTGTCTGTGTCTGTGTTTGAGATAGACCCACTCCAAGCCGTGTTAGGTGAGGCATCAGGGCCCAGGCGCCTCATCTTCACGTCTGCTCAGCCAAATTCCGTCCCAGCTGCACTGTGTCTGGAGAAATAGAAACATGACTAAGCTGATTTGCATTCTGACAACCCAGGGAAAATATAATTAAGGCGCAGCTAGACTCAGCAGAGCCCATGGGAAAGTCCAAGAAGGAAAGGACTCCCGTGGCTCCAGATGATGTCAGAGAAAAGGGAAGGCTGCCCTGCCCTAATCCCACAGCAGGTCCCCTCTCTAATGCCTCCCAGGGCTACAAAGGGGAAAGACAATGAACTCCATCCTTTATGCCATTGAAAGAACCTTGTGCCGGTAGGAGTGATTGTGAGGACCTAGCAGACTGTGATGGGGGCTTTCCAGTCTCCACGGCTCAGTTCTATCCATCACTTCTCACACCTCCAGCAGAGAAGGCGACTCCAGCAGGCTGTGCTGCCCCACAGCATCTGAGTCATGCGGCTCCAGTCACACACCTGCTAGTGAGACGGACACTGGGAAGCAAGGAGGCCCTTCTGCTGTCTCCTCTACACGCCGCGCTCACAAGCAGGTGTCAGGAGACAGAAGGTCAGGCAGAAATGAGTAACCCCAAGAACTGAAATGAGAAGGCCGGTCTCAGTCTTTAGCTCGCTCCCCAGCTAATCGCCCCCTAAGACAATGGTTCTCAACCTTCCTGATGCCGCGGCCCTTTAATACAGTTCCTGTGGGTCGCAACCCACAGGTTGAAAACCGCTGCTGTAGGAAAAATGCAAAAGAGAAACTGCCTTCTCCTGCCTTTAACCGGTGCTTTCTTTTCCTCTCCTGACTCACATTTGTATGAAGAGACTATTTGCTAAGCTTTATAGATTTTTATTTACTTAACATTACCTAAGCGTTTGTGATGCATTCAGCTATTGTAGTCTCTAAGGGTTTAAATTATTTTGCCTTTTTTTCATGACTTTAACAAATTAGCACTTAACTTCTCCTAGTTTGAAACTCTTACCTCTCCCTTGCGACTAAAGCTCACAGGCTCAGGAGGATGGCCCACACCTCCCTCCCTTCCCTTCGCCCACAGGTATTTATGGATCTTCCTGCCCTAATATCTAAACAGCCAGGCATCACTACCTTGTCAGGTTTAAACAGCTGCCTTTCGTAATGGGATTAGACACATTTATTCATTCATTCTACAAAAACTTAAAGGATGAAAACATTGACTCCAGCATCAGAATCGCCTCTAATAGGTTCTATCTTATTTTGCAGACTTAGAGTTTGGACTTAGTGAACTACCCATATAAACCTAATTTTATGGAGGATGATACCTTAATTCTAGTTCTTGTTTGATAAAATAGTGATATTAGTGAAACGACATCATACAGGTTTATCTGGTTTTATAGAGAGATATAGCGAACGAAGAGTTTTAAAAACCATAATGAAAGGCTCGGCGCCTATAGCTCAACCGGCTAAGGCGCCAGCCACGTACACCTAAGGTGGCGGGTTCGAATCCCGAGCCTGGACCCGCCAAACAACAATGACGGCTGCAACCAAAAAATAGCCAGGCGTTGTGGCGGGCGCCTGTGGTCCCAGCTACTTGGGAGGCAGAGGCAAGAGACTCGCTTGAGCCCAGGAGTTGGAGGTTGCTGTGAGCTGTAATGCCACGGCACTCTACCCAGGGGGACAGCTTGAGGCTCTGTCTCAAAAAAAAAAAACCATAATGAAAGAAGGCTGAAAATGCACAGAGGCCGGCCAGCCGCTCAGAGTTATCTTTTTAATACACAGTACTGATGGGTGGCACCTGTGGCTCAAAGGAGTCGGCCGCCGACCCCATGTGCTGGAGGTGGCAGGTTCAAACCCAGCCCTGGCCAAAAACTGCAAAAATAAATAAATAAATAAATAAATAGTGCTGGTAATGAGTTGGGTGTTTTTCGGTTTCAGTTGCTTCTCAGAGATTATGCAGCGGGAACTCTGTGAGCCCTGCCTGGCCCCTCCCCAGCCTATACTTGCTCTTTGGTTAATGAAAAAAAATAAAGTCAGAAATAATAGGTATTTTTCAACAAAGTATTAAGTCATTTAAACAACTCCTGGAGACAAGGAATCATGGACGAGTTTCCTGTCGTCTCCCAATCTAGAGCCGTCACAGAACTCAGTGTCACAGAACCTGCATCTATTATAGAACAGAAACATATTCCTGACGGAACATTTGAAAGTTAAGGGTTTGACCTTAAAAATTAATCATTCATTAGGAAGTCAATCTGAATGGCAATTCGTTCCTTCAAGAAATATTTATAGACTGGCCATGATGGGTGCCAGGGCACTGTGCTGGGCACTGGGATATGCTGGCAAATGTCACAGGAGGACACCTGGAAAGTTTCCATCCTTCCCTGCACTGCGTCCCCACCAGCCCCTATACCAGTGAGGGCTGTGCTGGACACACACCCTGTGCTCCCCTCCCTGTCCCCTGCACCCTGAGTCTCTACGAGGCATCACTCCAGCTCCCAGAAGAAGCCTTCTCCCTCATCCTGACCCCTGCCCACTTGCCATGAGGAGCCCCTTCCCCAGCCTGTAGGACTTTCCTTCCCTCCCAGGAAACCATGTGACTGTAGGTTTGGCTGTCCCCAAACTCGTTTCCCAGTGCTGGCCCTAGGCAGCTGCAGAGAATGACCAGGGAATTCCTCACACAGGCAGATTCCCTGCTGGCTCCGGGCCTGTCAGATGATTTCCACATACACAATGTGGGCATCCCTGCTTTCAGCCTCAAGGTTCTTTTGGTTTGATCTTCTCAGGCTCCGCAGGTGCCCCCTGCTACTCTGTCCAAGATCTGGGCCTTCTCCTCAGCTCGCTGCCCACCCCCTCCTCTCCACAACTTTAGCGCCTTCTAGTCTCCTACACAGAATAAAAAAGGAACGGGTTTTGTGCTCTTGGCCCTGCTCCACACACAGTGTACGCTGCACATGGGACTGCAAGGACGCTTCTCTGCTAAATTCCAAGCTCTATCTGTGGTTTCTTCACAGTGAATAAATTCCTTATCACACTCCCTCGGTACCTTCTGAGACGAAGGAGAAAAGGAACACCTGATGTCACAGGGACCCTGAAAGTGTCCTCAAATCTGATTCATCTTTATTATGGCAATCACATGTTTTAAAATTTGCATACAGTAAAATTTACCCTTTTAATGTAGAGCTACGTGAGTTTTGACGAAATGTCTATATTCAGGCCAAACATTTCCATCAGCCCCAAGTTTCCTCTGTACTCTGTAGTGATCCCTCTGTCTGTTCCCAAACGCTGAGAGCCACTGGGCTGTTATCTGCCCTATGGTTTTGCCTTTTCCAGAATGTCAGATGTCATATACGTGGGGACATACACACTATGTTGGTCTGAGCATTTAGGAAGGTTGTGTATTTAAACAATTATTAGAGTAATGCCCAGCGCTTGCCTCTTAATTTTTTAGTATCTGGCACTTATAATCTGATTTGAGCTGTGTCATTTTGTGGGGCATAATCCTTCTTGCAGTACCTATGACCTGTTTGAAAATCTAGCTGGATAAGCCATTCCATCTTGTCCTTCATTTGGAAAAGACAGAATAGCAGAGCCTTTGTGAGGGTCAAATTACAGCTTCCTAATTTTCTCTCCCGTGGCTAAAACACTCCCTTCCCCCACCTCCCCCCTCACCTCTTCTCCCTCCTCCCCCATAGTCCTTGCAAATTTCTACCTCTCCTATTGCCCAATAATGGAGGAGAAGGTGATTGGTCCCCTGCCGCTGGTCAGGAGCACAGCCGGGTGTGGTCTGCTAAAGGCTCCCACTGTTACCTCCTTGATCTCAGTAAGCCTGAGATCTGTCACCTCTGTCCTGCCACTGCTCCTTCCCTTTCTTTGAGAAGCAACATAAAGATTATCTTAAAATACTTGATTTTATGAGGTGTCAGAATATGAAGATGCTCCTGAAAAGTGAAGGATAATTTAACCCCCCCCTCAAAGGAGAGAAGGGGAAGGGGGGGCCACACCATGAGAAGCCGAGTGTCAGACCAGAAGTGACCTGTGCTCTGAGAGCCAAGGCGACCACCCAGCTGCAGGAGGTCACTCCAACAAGAAAATCAGCAAACATATTTTTTTCCCAGATCCCAAAGTGCCAAATGTTCCATTCAGAGATAATCCCCACTGAGCCAGACCTGTCTCTTGCCCTGCCTACAGCATCAAACACAGAAACCCTTTTGACGTTAATCCCATTATTAATGCCATCCACAAGAATAGACATTATCTCCATGGGATTAAAAAAAAAGAACCATGATGAAAGTTTCTTCCCCAAAGCCCAAACTCTCTAAGACTTTCTTGAAGATCAGAAATCTCAGAGGCATTTAACCCAGAGACAGGAGGAGGTTCAAAGCCCAGACACCAACAAAGCAGACTCCCTTAAGTGCTGCGTGTGTTGCCAACATGTGGGAAGCTTCGAGTAAGATTATATTTTTAAAAAATTGAAAAACCAAAAACTCCAGTCCAGATATTGGGTTTTTCCTTGGGTACTTTTGTGTTGCTCTTCACAGCCTGGTCCAATCCGCCGCCACCGCCTGGTGCTCCACTCCGCGTTTTGCGTCCTTCCCTCACCTGCCTTTCAGTAGTGGAGGGTTTGATCCTGGGAGCAGATGACTAAAAGCTGCCAGCAGGAATTCCAGCTGCCGCTGGCTGGCCGCTAAGAACGGTCCTAGGGGGCTGTGAAGTCTGACTTGGCAGTGGGAGAGCCACCTGCTTCTCAAGACGAGGGGCACACCTGAGCCGGGCTGACGGGAACAGGCAAGTATTTCTGGCCCCACAGGGAGATGCTGCCCAGGATATGGCAGCGTGCGCTGCCGGTCCTGGGGCGCGTAGGAGAGACAGAGCATGAGAGCATCCTTATGACAAGCCTGGTGCTCTAACTGGGTTTAGTATTTCTGCAAGCAGTGCTTTTGGTAAAGGGTTTCTGATTCTTGATCTGGTCTCTGCAAGGTTGGGTATTCTTTGGGGAGCAGGATTGCCGGGGCTGCATCACTTAGGAGTGTTTGGGTTTGCATTAGCAGCCTGACCAAGTGTACCCCACAGAGTCACTGAAGGGGGAGTCAGAACAGAAAGATGAGGAAAATCTGGGAGAGAGCTGCTTCTGTGTGTGTGAAAACAAAGCTGAGATTACATGGTGTGAACTGTGAAATGTGTTAGGATTTCTGAAACTTGTTCAAAGAGGTGGGTTTTCTTTTTTATTTAGAACAAATTAACTTGTTATAATAAGAATGTTAATAATAACAACAATAATACTATAAAGCTTTGTGTAAGCAGACACCCACCCTCACACTTATACACAAAGTATTCAGAAAGTATCACCAAAAAAGAAGCTTGTCCCACGCTCCTGCAAAGTAAATAGAAGAGAATAATTAATATGTTGAGGGAAGATAAAGCATGTAAGTTCCTCAAATCATTGTGTGAAATTTACAGTAATTGGTTGTTTATTTTGCCCTTTTTTTTGAAGGAGTAAAAATAGCATCAGTTTGCCTGTTTGGTAGTCCCTTTTAAAACGTGGCATGGTGTTTGGTTAGCCCTGAAGAAGGCTTTTGGTTTTCACCCTCACATTTGGCAGACGCTCTCAGGACTTTCTCATCTCCCTGTGGGACTGAATCCCAGGGGCAGTCAGTAGAGACCTGAACTGGTTCTTGCTTATTCTTTGCATAACCCCTAATCGGCCCCCCAGCATTCAGACAGTCCCGGCTTTCTGAATAGGTGTCCTTTCTTCCCACACAAGCTATTGATTTTCATCATTAACCATTGAGGGGAAGCTCTTCTTTTGATTAAGAAGCTAAAGAATTAGGAAATCATTGAGGTATTGACGGAGGGGATTCCTTACCTGACAAGGCTGTGTGTGATGGCACGAGGGGGAGGAAGAGAGGACGGAAAGTGTAATTTCTGCTCTCCAGGCCCATCGTTACTTTTTCCAGAACCAGAGAACTATGAAATCCTTTGTCAGATCATAAGGAAACACGCCGCTCCTCTAGCGCACATCAAGTCCATTTCACAAACGGGAGCTTGGACAACCACTTCCAGATTAGTCTGCAGGACCAAGGTCTGAATTCTGACCCACAGTGAGAGCTGATCTAGGAACTCAGTGCACACATGTTAGATGGTCAGCTCTGGTCCTGAAGAAACACCAGTGGGGCCCATCAGGGTCCAAACTAACCTGGACCTAATGTGGGGGAGGCTTGTTCCAATTCTGTGTAACCAGGCTGAGCCTCTGCTAGCCCCTACTGACATGCAGCCTCATTCAGCCCACATCAGAACATTTCGGATGGGACATCCACTCCATGTAATCTACCCTGGTAGAGTTCCATCAGTATCTGAGCTGTACTACCCAGTCCCAGTCTCTAATGGAGTATTTGAAAGAATTCCTTGTATGGGTGGCAGCTGGCTGTCATTTCAATCCAGGGCTGCTGGAAATAGATTTTCCCATTTTACAGATCAGAAAACTGAGGCTTCAGAAAGATGAGGTTCCTGGCTCAAATTCACTCACTCTCTAAGTGCGCAGTTGAAGCCAGGTTCATGTGACTCCTGAGCTCACGTTACTTCTGTGCTATGTTACTGTCCTACCCTTCACCTTCCCAGCTGCTGTGTTCAAGATAAATTGTGAATTAATTAGTGTGGCTTTGTTGATTGCTCGATACTGAAGGGTTAAACTACCATTTAGACAAAATATATTGCAATTATATGAAACCTCCACAGATTGCCAGTAAGCACTGACTCCCCCAGAACCACCCTCCACGTTCCCGCATTTGGCCCCATTTCTGATTTAGTGAGAGGGTGGTGTGGATGGAAAGAAGGCAGAGGAGAGCCTCCCATGAACCCCAGAAGTGGGAACCCCTTCTCCTGAGGCTCCAGGACACTGACAGGACACAGGGGGTTGATGGAGCCGAGGTCTATCCAAGCCTCAGGAGCAAAGATTGCTTTATGTTTTTAATTTCTTGTCTGAATCAACCAAGCCCCAGAGCTATTTCTGTGAGGAGATATCAGGTCCCCCATGGAGAGGCCTTTCCAAGGGCAGCAAGCTAACTGGCTCTCCACCAGGGGTCCCAGCAGTATGAAATTTTATCCTCAATAAAAAGTCAGAAATGACAACCATTCAGCCCTAGTCATCATTTTAAGAGTTCATATTCCTGAAAAGTGCCCTGTGGTTTCTATATAATCCAAGGGAATGATTTGGGAGTGAAAAGCTAGAGTGAAGGCCAACACACCTCAACTTTTTTTTTTTTTTTTTTTTGGAGACAGAGTCTCACTATGTTACCCTCTGTAGAGTGTTGTGGCATCACAGCTCACAACCTCAAACTCTTGGGCTTAACCGATTCTCTTTTCTCAGCCTCCCTAGTAGCTGGGTCAACAGGCACCTGCCACAACACCCAGCTATTTTTTTGTTGTTGTTGCCGCAGTTGTCATTGTTGTTTAGCAGGCTAGGGTTGGGCTTCAACCCGCCAGCTTCAGTGTATGTGGCTGGCACCCTACTCACTGAGCTACGGGTGCTGAACCACATCTCAACTTTTTAAGAATTCCTTATATTTACTATTTTCATACTCTAATGTTTCTTTCCCTGTTCTTTCTGATTACTCCTCCTTAAGTCACACTCTGTCGCTCCAGCGGGCTTAGGGAACTGCCTTCACTATCATCTCCTTTTCATTCTAAAATCTTCATGTATCTGTACATATAGGCACGAGGACTTCCGTCATCGCACTGCTTTTACAATCACAGCCAAATACTTTTTTAAGACTGCCGGCACCATTTTCATCTGACTCCTTTGGAATTGGTGAGCATGTGAGTAGGGGCTAAGGGAAAGCTCACCGCTGACCTTAACTGCAGTCATGGGAAGACAGGACCACCAGATAAACAAATACCAGGATCAATACCGTGCAGTGGGGGGAGAAAAAGAAGTATTTAACCACTTTTAGGGACAAAAACTATTTCAATAAAAATGCTCATCCTAAACCTCTCCAAGGTAAATCTGTTCAGATGACATCACCCTGCGTTTCTCTACAGCAGAAAATTACCTTCATGCAAGAAAGGGTTCTCAAAGGTAGAAAAGAAATCTCCAGAAAGGATGAAAGTGAAAGGCCTCTGGGCCCAGCCCCACCCACTGTTATCTCCAATGAGATGAACTGGAGACCTCCAGTTAATTCTCCACAAAGCTGAAGTTCCTGTGTTCGAACACGGGAACCTGGAGGGACTTGGTGTGGGTTGTCCAGTGACATCTCTGAAGTCTGCACTCCTCAGCTTGGCCATCCACGCTCAGCCCCAATTTCCTAACCACCTCCTGGCCCAGCCTCTCTACCAGACCACTCTATCTCACTGCTGGGGGACTTGTGACAGGTCCCATAACAAGCCACCAACTCTATTTGCCCTCCAGTGCTCAGTAACCCTACTCTCCCAAGTGGCCCCCTGCCATGCACTCACTGGGCACTCGGTACCTGCCCACATTACGGTGCTTCTCAGACTCTCCATCAGTGTTTTCAAACTTTATTATCTCCTAGCACACCAAACCTATAGTTAAACTTCCACGGCACGCTTAAATTACATTGATCAAAAGAGAGAGCAAAGAAAAGAATATGTTTACTGTGCTTGGAATGTCCTCTGAAAATAGTAATAATAAATAATAAAAATGTTCATGGCACACCAGTTGATCATTTCAGCATCTGTCAGAATATTTTATATTTCGGTGTCCAGCCTCAATGCAGGGAGAAGGTCATACTTGTGTTTCTCTCTTTTCCGTCATTCACCTTCCCTTCTATTTGAATATTTTCGACTGCTATGTAGTTACGCCATAAGTCAGTGATTAATTAGATTAATGCCAGGAATTTATTTCCCCAGGCGCAGACAGATGGCAGCTCAGAATGCTAACAGCATCTGTAGATGGGATCGGCCCAGAATTGTGGGAAGACTGTAATCTGGAGAGGTGCTGAAGATGGGGATAAGGCAATACCAACTTTCAAAAATATTTATGGAAAAAATAATTCCCCAAAAAAGCTTAGACTGGGAAAATGATGATTGACAAAATCCTGGAGTGGATTACTAAGTAGGTGATATGTGAGGATTTAGAGAAGAATCCTGGTCTGTAGGATCCAGCACGAGTTCCCCAGAATCAAGCCATCCCAGGTGAACTGCATTTCTTTTGAATATGTAGCTGCCAAGATGAGTGAAACAGGCAGCAGGTGAGACTAGAGCTTCACAACTCAGAGGTGTGTTCTGATCAGTCTGGAGTCCCGTTTTGCATACCAGAAACCGAGCACAGCCTGAGGGCTGCTTAATGGGGCTACAGCCAGTTGATCACAATCTAATTATAGCCCTAGGAGAGCCTTGGGTGAGAGTGTTGTCCCAGGGCAAGTGTTGTAAAGCCTTGTCAAACGGTCTTGATACGGCATCTCTTGATTTTTAGCAGTGCATTTGACACAATCTGTCATGGTCTATTTTTTTCATTCATTCAACAAATATTTATGTTGTGTGCGTGATATGCAAAGCATTGTGTGAGGTGCTCATGCAGCATTTGTGGCTCAGAAGCAAATCCTCAGTTTGTTGATGATAAGGAGAACAAAACAAGTCAAAAATTGATTTCCTGAGATTTCTCTTTGGCATCACAGGAAGTCAATTGATTGATTAATTCATGTGGGGGGCGGGCCGGGGGGTTCTCTAGGGTCCCAGTGTGTGCTCTCCCCTGGTCTCTGCTCAGAGAATCCCGAAGCCCCTCTCTGTAAAATCACCTAGCCCAGTCGCAGCCCGTTCTCTCAAACTGTTTTACTTTTCTGCTTGTACCTTTCATTCTTTGCAATTCTCTTCTTCTCATAGTATTCCCATAGCTGCCTACTATCCGTCCCTTCCTTTGAATGTGGTATGAATACAGGAAGGCATTTCCCAGGGCTGGGCCTTTTGTTCCTTGCGTTCAATATGTCTATCAGTGACAATTGTTGACAATGGTGCTGATCATATTTCCGGATGACAGAGGTTAGGAGGGATAGCTGGTACAGTAAATGAGGGAATCAAAAGTGTACAGTAACAGCATGGGCAAAAGCACTTTGATAATTGAAAACTTATGATCGGATTTAAGTTGCCATCATTATTTTAAGTGGCTATAAATCTGAATCCAAACCAATAAAATGAAAGTATCAAGGTTAACTATACGCTCACACATGTCGGTTCAAAAAATCAATTACACAGTTTAAAGGAAACATGTAAGGACAGCACAGTCCACATGGCAATTTAGCCACGTGGAAGTGACCCTAGGGCTGCCGCAGTGAAGGCACAGTCAGTCTCCAGGTGGCTGAGCCAATGCTGGAAGTTCTCAGACTGTCATCAGTTAGGGGTGCCACCACACAGTGAGGTGACAATGCCAAGCCAGAAAGTGGCCAGTGGAGGGGAACTCCAAACAGCAGCAGGAAAGAGAACGCACTGAGGGAGGCGGGGACCTGCCTTTACCTCTCTTGGGGTTCAGCAGGAGGAGAAGGGCTTGTGTGCTCTGAGGGCTAAGTTAGAACTGCTCAGTCCTAGGGTTGATTTCCTTCTGGGCTAAGGAGGATGACAGGATCTCAGGGCCAGAACCCAGTACGCACAGCGTCTGGGCAAGTACCAAGCTTGCTGTCAGTAGAAATATCTAGAAATACCTAAAAAAGACCATGGGGCAGAGAGGTCAGCTCTAAATGAGATCTTGGCTTTGGGTCGGAGGCTGAGCCAGCAGTTCTTTGTTGTTCCAACTCCAACATGATGTGTCTGCTCCAACTTCAGTATTCTCTTTCTGTTCTGACTGATTCTTTCTCTACTTGGTCTGACGTGGTTGTAATAATACTTAGCGTGCTCAGGAACCCCTATGTGAAAATGCTTAGAATCTGCTGGGCTTCGGGGTCTCTGGTATTTCTGCTCACGAGGTGATTCCCTGCCATCCCTCCGCCGACCTTCCCCTTCCCTCCCCACCCAGCCTCTTGGTAGGTTGCAGTTGGCAGCTTTGCACTCTGTGGCCCTCTGAACTCTACCACCAGCCTCTCCACTCGGGCCCTTCATCCTGAGCTGCCTAGGTGACCCCAGTGCAACCAGAACCCTTGACTGCCAAGCAAGTGTATTTTATCTTGAAAAAATTGAAAGCACAACTAAAAGAGTACAATTTGGTTATGTTTTCAGAAGGGTATTCCCTCTTTCTCTTTTCTATACTTTTTTTTTTTTTTTTTTTTTGAGATAAAGCCTCAAGCCATTGCCCTGGGTAGAGTAATGTGGCATCATAGTTCACAGCAACCTCCAACTCCTGGGGCTCAAGCGATTCTCTTATCTCAGCCTCCCAAGTAGCTGGGACTACAGGGGCCCACCACAACACTCAGCTATTTTTTGGTTGTAGCTATCATTGTTGTTTGGCAGGGCCCGGGCTGGATTCGATCCCGCCAGCTCTGGAGTATGTGGCTGGTGCCTTAGCCGCTTGAACTACACGCACCGAGCCGCTTTTCTGTACTTCTTTAGAAGTTTAACATTTTAAACTTGTTTAACTTCTAAACATTTCAGAATACTGAAAATGTATTTGATTTAGTTTCATTTTTAAAGGGAAATCTAAGAAAATTAAATTACCTATATCCTATACCATTTTTTTGTTAAAAATACATTTTTTTAAGAAAGAAAGTCCGTTTCCCTGGGAGCAATTTCCTACCAACACAGACCTGGTAATGCCATGTGGTCCCCTTTAATTTACAGGTTCCAGGTCTTACAGAAGCAAGGGCAACCCCACCAGGGCTTTGTCCAGTTTCTTTCCTAAAGATGACAAGGGGATAAACTCAACCACCCAAGACAGAATGGCAGGAAACCGCCTTATAGGGCTGTTGGAGAAAATAAATAAATGATCAGAGCAAAACATTTGGCTAACCCAAGTCACTTGAAATGTGAGTAAAAGCATTTCAGACTATATGACAAGAATTAAAACACTAAAAGTTGTTTTTCTACCATTTGTGCCCTCTAAACAAACATCTGTTTGAAAAACATGGAATTGTCACACTTTTTTTCTTTTACTCAAGCGGCCAGCCATTTAGTGGTTTGGCTGTCAAAATCACACCACAGAAATAAATTAGGCCTTTCAGGGCCAAAATTATATTGCATGCATATCCAGGGTATTGCAGTGAATATAGATTTAAATAATTCCAGTGTCCCCAAAACATTACAAAACCCATCCCAGGAGGTAGAGCTCGCTCTGTGTGGTGACTCAGGGGAGAGATGAGAGCGGCAGGAGGAAGCAGAAAGCAGACCCAGAAGCCAGTGCGGGCGGTGGGTGACGGCTGCGGAGCTCTCCAGTCCCTCTGGAGTAAGCCAGGCGGGCTGAAGTTGCATTAAATCTTTGCAGCTCTGAGCTACTTGCTACAAACATTCTGGCGTTCTCATCAATCCAAACTTCAACTTTTTTTTTTTTTCCTCTCTCACTCGGTGCATCTGTGTCTGGGTAAACTTCACAAAAATCTCTCTTGTGTTTTCTTGCCAAATTCTTTGGCTGGTTATATCTGAAAATATTTCTTTTTTCAGCTAGTAGTTCTTTTTTTTCCCCCTATGCACTTGAAGCCTAAGACTATTTCTCAGATCAGACAAAGAAAAGCTCCACACCCAGCCAGCCATCCCACGGGTCCCTGGGCCTGTGTGAGCCCCCACAGAGGTGTCAGTGGGCTCCAGGTTCCCTGGCCCTGCTATTAGAAAACAGTTGAGGATGAATTCTTAAAGCCTTGTCTTTCTGTTTGAAGGGAGCATGTTATTAGTAAAACGTACGTGTCCCCCCCCCCCATATAAAGTAAGGGTTTTTTCTGCATTATTAGTGGATATTTTGCAAAAACACATTGAAAAATACGTTATACAAGTAACTCTAGAGAACATGGTTTGTGCTTATACAGCACAGGGCCCCCTGAGAGAGGAGATGTTGACAGCGTGGGGCCGAGTAAGCCCTTGAAGAATAGCACAGATCATAAATGCTCCAGGGGAGCCAAGGACAGAGCAGCCCAGGCACACAGCCTGCCCTTGTTTGTAAGCACCTTCAAGGCAAAGATAGTGTGTTTTCATCCCCAGCCAGATCTCTTAAGGCAAAGAAAATAATGAATGCTTATAGTTGGCAAATGATTCCATTGTAATAAATATGAATAGCGTCAACCACACAGATTAGGGGCAGATTTACTAATTAACGTTAAGGTGAGATTTTCTTATTCTGATCTAAATTTGTGAATATCAGTATAATCTTTTATAATTATAGACACACACTATGACACAAAATTGGACAGTTGTATAACTTTTCACAAAGCATTTCTTTTACATTTAAGCCCCTTAAAAATCAGATATTGTTTGTACTCCTATTCCTTCACGCCTCTTTTACCGGTGCCTTCTAAGTAGTTAGCAGGTGATGTGCTATGTGCCACGGATTTGTCAGTGAAAGGAGATTCCAAGTCCTGCTCCTACGGTGCTTTCTATAGTGAGAGAAAAAGCAGCAAACAAGAAAGAATAAATAGATGCACGATTCAAATCTCTGATAAGTGCTGTTTAAAAAAATAAAACTGGTAACATGATAGAGTGGTCAAGAAAGGAGGAGAGGCCTGGCACAGTGGCTCACGCCTATAATCCTAGCACTCTGGGAGGCCTAAGCGGGTGGATTGTCTGAGCTCACAGGTTCCAGACCAGCCTGAGCAAAAGCAAGACCTTGTCTCTAAACATAGCCAGACATTATGGTGGGCACCCATAGTCCCAGCTACCTGGGAGGCTGAGGCAAGAGAATCACTTAAGCCCAAGAGTGTTAGGTTGCTGTGAGCTGTGACACCAAAGCACTCTACCAAGGGCAACATAGTGAGACTCTGTCTCGAAAAAAAAGGAAAAGAGAGGTGGGGAGATCTCTAGAGAGGATTGGAAGGAGCCAGGTCTAAGGACAAGGTATTCCAGTTAAGAGGAACAGCACAGAGGGAAGTCAGGTGTGTCTTGCAGATGGTGAGCATAGAGGAGAAAAGTAGAGGCTGAGGTCAGAGAGGAGGCAGCAGCCAGTTTAGAGAGGGCCTCCTGGGCCACAGCAAGTGGTTTACGTTTTATTAGGAGTTGACTAGGAGGTCAGCAACAGATTTTAGCATAGTATCATTAAGGCCTCTGTGTGGATGATGGCTGGTGGGAAAGCACATGGGGAGGCAGGGAGGCCAGAGGGGAGGCCGCCACAAGAGTCCAGTGAAGAGAGATGGTGGCCTCCACTGGAAGATAATTCATGGAGATGGGCACAAATGGGCAGGTGCAGGATGTAATTTGGAGGTACAGCAACTAGTACCTACAGGTAGATTAGAGATGCGGAGTCTGGGAAAGAAAGGCACAAATTCCCAGGTTATGGGTTGAAACTGAGCCTCGCGGGGATTAAGGAGCCTTTGTCTGAGGCCACAAAGCTGTATGTAGCAGAGCAAGGACTCATTCTGGCTCTCTGATTCCTAAACAGGGAATTCTCCTTCTTGTGTAATGAGATTTGCAGAAAGAGGGATAAATGAGAAGTGTAAGTGCTATTAACTCCTCCTAGCATGCAACTAGTGTGTGTTTTGTGTGTGTTGTCTTTTAAGTATACATGAGACAATGCATAATATCATTCAAGTAGTTAGTCAATTTGTGGTTACTTGAAGAAGTCATGGTCTCCAAGGGGATCGATAAACCGTCTCTGACACGAGGTGTCTGGAACCACCAAGTGCACTTTGGCTGAATTCTTCTCAGAGGCTGTCTAATTTTCAGAAACAACATTTCCTAGTTATGTCATGAATTATTAGCGGGATGCCAGGCAACAGATGAAGTTTATCTCTTGTAAGAGCTCTAACTGCACTAACATGCTTCACAATTTTATTATATTGGCCTTAGTAGACAAGCTGTTCCTTAAAATTTGTGAGCAGTAAATGCTATGAATTGAGATCTGTCTTCTCCAGCTGATTTCCTGAGTAATTCAGAAGAGCCCTCCCACCTCTGAACTGTGGGTAAGACATCCCCAGTCCTTTAATACCAGATACAAGGATTGAAAAAAGAACTAGAAATGTGGATCCCGCTGCTTGTGGCCACATTTGTTCATTCATTCCAAAAATTCTTACTGGATTCCCAGTGCCTTCCAGGCAAGGCAAGCTCCTTTGGGGAGCTTCTCTTTGTGGACAAAATAAGCATAATAAATGGGCAACAAGGTCATCACAGATTTCATTAAATGTTCTCATAAACATCAATGGGTTGACATGTAGAGAGAGAGACTGGGCTTCAAAGGCTTGGTTTAGTTGGTCAGATGAGCCCCCATGAGGACCTGACTCTTAAGGAAGCTGGAAAGATACCAAAAAAAAAAAACCAGCCATAGGAAGAACTGTGGAAATGCATCCCAGACAGTGAAACAGCAAGAGCAAAGCCCTAAGGAAAGCGCCAGTGTACTGGTTAGGATTCTACTGGCGGCTCTAAGAGAGAAACCTAAACTCACAGGAGTTAAGCAAGATAGTTATTTATTCCTCTTTCACTCAACTGGCTAGGCGGACAGTTCGGGACTGGTAGGACAGTTCCATAACCCTTTGGGACCCAGACTCTGCTGTCTTGCTCACTAGCATTCTCAGTATGTGACCACCACCTGCTGTCACACCTACTTCCCAGCCACTCCGAAGGGGAAAGGAGAGGAGACAGCATGCCTCTTCCTCTTCGTAGCCGCAGGATGCCTTCTCCACCCACGTCCCATCAGACAGAACTGAGTTCACGGCCACACCTCGCTGGACGGGAGGCTGGGAGAGGCTGTCTTAGCTGGGTGGTCCCATGCCAAGGTTAAAGTTCTGTTTGTAGGTCAGAAGGGAAGAGCAGATACTAAGGGACAAACGGCATCTCACCCTAGTGGGTGTGTACGCAGGATAGGAGTGCTCAGTGTGGCCACACATGGGAAAGCAGAGAGTGGAAGGAGATCCCATCAGGTAAGTGTGTGGGAGGTAGGTCTCTGGGGCCAGGCAGACCCCAGTAACATGTTGAATTTTAGCCCAAGAATAGTGAGATCACAGAGAAGGTTGTAAGCCAGTGAGGTGACATGGTCTGATGTATCTGTCTGCTGGGAGGAGAACAGATGAGACGGGAGCCACAGCAGAAATGGGAGACTGTAAGAGACTGTGGCTCCCAACAACCCTAATGAACAGGCTGAACACCAGGACACAGTGACATGGTTATTGCCTTATAGTATCAATTATTTAAAGACACCATGAACAAAGACTCAAAGTTGGGGTGTTGCTTTCTAAACTATAAGGAAACCCTTTACATGGACAACTTACTGGATGAGCACGTTTAAGGAATTATATCCCACAGAAGACAGACTTAAAACCCTGTGTGAACAGGCAGCTAGATTAGACCTGGTCCCCTAGTGGGGACTGGCAGTGCTCAGGAATACAGAAGTGCATGAAAGTTCCAGTCTAGTCAGAGCCCCCGCAGCTCAGTCTCCCTGGTTAGAGCCTGAGGACCTCTGAGCTCATGCAGCTCAACCTCCTTGTGCTGCAGATAGGGAGACTGGTGAGTGTGGATATGGAGGGGGGTTGCTCCAGGTCACCTGCTGAGTCGGTCAGGAAGCAGAGTCTCAGCACAGCTCTGTGAGGGGCTCGCCGTGACCTCGGGCTTCCTCCTGCAGCTCACAAGTCCAGTCAGGACTCCTCACCAGCTTCTCCCTTAGGACACGTTCCCTTCCTGACCTTTCTCCAAATTCATCTGCCCTGTATCTCAAGTCATTACATCAATGACCTTATCTCTTGAGCACAGCTGGTCAGATTCCAAGGGCAGGTAAAGTAATTTTGAGGGATCATAACCCAAGTTGGCTGAAATGTTTTAAAGTTTGGAAACAGTGGTCCAAAGACAATAATATGAATCATGAACACAAATGGCAATAGAGACCGCAGGGTGCCGGAACCCTGGCAGCTGCTCTGAGGCCCTGCATCAGCAGGACAGGCCCCTCAGAAGCTGCTTTGGGGACTGTTTTCACATCCTCCAGGTAACTCAGGGTTCCTCTGAGATGCCCACTGAAGTGGTCCACCCCCAGAGAATCCTGTGGTGGGAGATGGGAGGAAACCAGATGAAAGAGGGGGAACCAGTGAGAATTCATTAAACTTTCCAAATGCACCTTTCCACAGTCATGGATTCATACATGATAATGCAAAAAAAAGTATGGATTCTGGAACGATTCATTCCCCCAGATCCTAGAACGTGGGCTCAGCCGGGTATCTTATTGTTTATCAGATGCTCCCTTTCATCTCTAAAGAAACAAAAACAAGGCTTTCGGGGGCCAAACCTCTTCTACAAGTTAACATTATCGATAGGATTCTAAACACAAGGCTATTATGGTCTACAAATTTTCTGATAAAATGGATAATACTACTAAAAATCTCAACTGGAATTATTATTATCAAGAGTCTTTCACTAGGATGAAAGTTGAAAGATCTTAATTTTCAGGGATGCATTTTCACACACACATCAAGGAACAAAAAAGTATCTGCACAAACTTCCAATTTAAATGTTGTCCATCTTGTTATGTAGGGACACATATTTGGCAAAATTCAAACTGGACATTAAAAATTTTAAACATTAAAATTTAAAGCATTTTTTAGATACAAATCATAACTCAATGAAGTTGATTCAAACAGTCAAAATTAAAACAAAAGTTCTAATTTATATTCTACTAATAAGTTTGTACTTCAGCTTCTAGTATTTTTGCTACCAAGAATCTTCACTTGAATACAGTCAGAATAGAGCAGAGCTGTTTTCATCAAAGCTTCCTATACTGGGACCAAAGTTTGGCCAGGAAGTTCACTTTTTGCCCTAATTTCATGTAACTTTGAGATAAATACACACTGCAGAATAACAAGATTGTACAGCACATAACAGCCTTTTACAATTTGAAAATTGAGATCAACTCAGGAAATCAAAGTCTGAGCATGTGCTGAGAAATATTCAAGATAACTATTGAAATCTTTTATAAACTAGAAAAATTCTGTTTTAAGCCTGCCATGCACATACTTGTATTCAATGTTCTGAAGCAAATCTTAGCTCTGAGTATTTCTTTTCTGTCACATTTTTCTGGTTTCCCTTGATAACCACGTCTATCTTCTTTGAACTATTTCCATAGAAAATTGCTAGTGTGACCAAATTGTCACGCTAGGATTTAGACACATTTCAGAAGTGGCCCAGGGAATGATGTGGTGTGGCCCTCAGAATGCTGGTCTAACCCAGGACTTGGGTAAGAGAACTTAGGCCCACTCTGACTTTGGAGACCAGCCTTCTTCCACACCCATCCCTGGTCTCCCAGCACTTGGTTCTCAGCTGTCCAAAAGAAGAGGGGTCTTGACCCGGAGGGGGAAGGGAAGACTGGGGAGGAGGCGCTCCCTGTCCCTTTCCTAAGGGTTCTCCCTCCTCTGGGACAATTTCCCACCGCAGGTCCTTCTTGCCACTTCTCCAAAGTCAGAATCATACAAGTTCTGAAAATAATCCAACTTTTTATCATGTCCCTTTTTTTCCTCAAACCTTCAGATTCACCAGCCCACCGGGCCAGTGAGAAATTCACATTCCTGGCACAGACCATTGGACAAACATTAGCAAACACCCAGCCTGGACTCTCTCTGTTGCCCCTGGCTCCAGGCTAACACGGAGACTTCAGTCCCACATTGACTTGGAGGTGGGAGTGTCATTACTGACAAAACAAAAGAAAACCAAAAAAATTCAAAACTGATCAAACAAACGAAATATTGGCCTTAACATGAGATGTCTATAAAGCTTTCAGCATCTCTGTATTCACTGATGGGTAGAAGTCTAGCAAATGTTGTTACTATTATCATCTTTCCAGGGGTGAGGAACTTGTGGCCTTGGGCCACATGTGGCCTTCTGGATCCTTGAATGTGGCCTTTTCACTGAATCCAGATTGTATAGAACAAATCCTTTTAATAAAGAGATTTGTTCCGTGAAGCTTAAATGCAGTTAAGGGGCCACACATGGGGATCTGGAGTACAACGTGTGGCCTTGAGGCCACAGGTTCCCCAGTTAGGCAGGGTGATTCCTAACATAGGGAGTCTAAATAAAGTAAACCCACTTTCTTCATACATCAGCCCCCACCTGCTCTTTGGGGACACTCACTACCCAAACCTTGCCATGGTCTTTCACTCTGAACAGCATGAAGAGATTTCATGATAAAATTATTTTAAATTTCAGCTTTTGCTTTCTTCCATTCTGTTAATAGTTTGCTAAGTTAACTTGATTCACTTAATGTCTGTGATTCAATATAATCCCAACCAAGACCCTTACTTACTGAGAATTAAGCTTGTTGTAAACCTAACCTCTGTTTACCAGTCTGCTCCCAGTTATTCAAGGACTCTATAAACTTTGGAGGTCCAGAGCTCTGAACTGAGCTAGAGCAGAGTTCCCACAGGGGAACAGTAAACTCCCAGAAGTTAATACTCTGACTCAAACATCATGAATGCTTTTGCCATTTCCTTGAGCCAATCCAGTATCATCTCACTTTTCTTCCAGAAAAATTGTATATACTTTGAAAACAAAGGAATGTACTATACAGTTAAAAGCCAGCAGAATACAGCAACGGACTATCTATATCAGAAGGGAGAATCACACAGGTCACATGCTCCACCCCAGTCACTAGTTGAAGACCTGGTTTCCATAACTATGGGAATGTCTAGGCTCTGAGAACCTCCACTGGGTATCAGGAACACTGACTCTGCCATCTATAAGCCCTGTGACAAGTTCCTTAACAAAAGTAAGCCTTAGTTTCTTCGTCTATAAATTGGAAATACTAGTATCTTCCACTACTATATTTTATGGTGAAAAGACAGTCCTGTGCATATGTGGTTACCCACACCCACAGAGTATGATGACACTTCTGTTTCATTAGTATTCACAACTTTAACTTCAAAAATGTTTCCTACTTAAAACATAGCATTGACCTTCTCTCTCACCTTATAAAATCAACCATAAAGGACTAGAAGTTAAGAAAAGTGTATCATATAAATAATGCCACATATACTCCAGGTTCCCAAGCCTTTTTTAACTCCGTGAACTCAGAGATAGCAACAGCCACTGAGAGTTTTGTCATCAAAATGAATAACAGATACAGAGAACTACGGCTCCCTGCTCCTGATACCTCAGGAGCATCAGTGGATGCCTGATGGATGGCGGATGCCTCTTGGCTGACATCCCGCTTAAGCAAGACCCAAGAGGTGAATACTGAAGCAGGAGAGCCCCCTGGAGAAAGCTCCAATGTTTATTGCCTATTCAAAAAAGAGTAGCCTTACTACATTAATTTTCCTGATGTACTTTTCTGACATTTCGTCAGTATTTCCTCCTATTTGTCAAATGACAGATAAGCAGAAAAACAGGATTCAGAAGTATGTTCATTTATACATAAAGTCTCTCCGGAGTCCTCACCTTTTATTCCATCCCTCCGCCATCACCTTCAGTTAAACCTGACTCAAGATGGCTGCAACAGACTCCTGGCTTGACTCCCCCTTCAATCTCTCTCACCTTTGATTCAATTTTTTCCATTCTCAAAAATTTTGCTATGCACTTTTTACCACCATTTTAAAAAATAATAAATAATACAAAATAAGAGATGCTCCAGAGCTTACCAAATCAAGTACACAGTGATTTGAAACGTGAAGCCCTGCACAGTATAAAGTGTAGGATACCTTTTCAGCCTCACTCCGCACCTGTTCCTGGTACTGGACAAATCCCACAACATGCCCCTGGGTTTCTGGGCTGTGGGATATGCCTATCTCTCCTATTCTCCTCCTCTCAAATTGTAGCCTAGCTCCACAATCATTTCAGTTGCCACCTGTGCCCTGCTGCTTCCCTTGATCCTCCCCCCCAATCTAGATCCACAGCTCTCTCTTCTGGACAGGCATCATGTAAAGGTGCTGTCCTGGCCTTTATCTTGTTTACCTCAGTTGATATTTTGTTGTTATTGTTTGGTTTGCTTTTAGTTGCCTCAGTTAATGTTTATTCTTGACTATGAGATCCTTACAGGAGATGATAGTTTACCTGTTTCTGATGCTTCACAGTGCAAAGTACAGGACCTCTTTATCTAGACAATATTAATATTCCTAATTTCAACTAAATGTACGTGCACAGAGGAAGCGTAATTTAACGTTAAGCATACAGAATTAAAAAGATTATAGTCAGCAGATATACAAATACCCAGAAAATTCAAAGCAAATTCGAGTATTCAGACATGCAGGGAGCTGTATAAATAACAAAAATACATCTTCATTCCCTCTTCCCCTGGTGCCCGCGCTCCAGGCGCTACACTATGTGACGAAGATACAAAACGAGAAGACATGGTGTCTTCTTTAAGAGACTTCAGTCTGGTGGGGGAAGAAAACTGTGATCACATAAACGCAGCGAGCCCTGTCACCCTTTGACTACTTTCAGGAGGCCAAAGGGGGCACCCCAATGCAGCCTGAGGGTATAGTCCCAGGGGGCTGGACCCTGGGTGAGCCGAGAGTCGGAGACACAAGGCTGGAAGAGGCAGGTGTCCGACACACAGAGCACTGAGGTGCACATGTCTTCTAGTAAAGACAGCCTCTGAAGGGAAATGGAGGATCCCACGTGAGCTTGAGAAACACTCCTCTGATTGCAAAGTGGAGGACGAAACAGTGGCGGGGAGAGGAAGAAAAATGGCCACCGGTAGCTCAAGGCTATCGCGAGAACTCAGACAGGAAGTGAGACCAGCACTCCTTAGGAATTGAGGTCAGCACTCAGGAAGTGAGGTCAGCATCTGGCTCGGTGGGAAAGAGTGAAAAGGCAGCTCCAGAGCAAAAGAGAGGGAAGGGCCGCTTTCAGGTGAGGGAGGAACCTGGGGAGGCCTCGTCTGCCCACTGGGTTGTCCAGGCCGGGGAGAGGCAGCACCTCATAAGTCACAGTTAGGGTCCCTATGGTTTAACTGTGGACTAGAACAGCCCCCTGTGATCTGTGTGTTACTCAGGGGGCGGATAGTCCCCTTACTTACAGGCACGTCGCAGGGGCACATTAGTGCACACAGTTAGGAGCGGAGTCACAGAAGGGTGAAAGTATCTGATGTCTCCTGGCCAGTTTCCTCTACAACCTTGTGCTGCATAGCAGTGTCTTGGTCAACAATAGACTGCATATAGAATGGGTGTATAAGAGTATAATGTGGTTATTTTGACTGTAACTTTTCTGTGTCTAGGTACACAAATACCGTTGTATTACAACTGCCTACCGTACTCAGTTCAGTACCCTGCTATATAGGGTTGTAGCCTAGGAGCCACAGGCCACGCCATACAGCCCAGGTGTGTAGCAGACAATATCTTGTGGGTTTGTGTAAGTCATTTGTTCTCAACCTCCCAATGCCACGGCCCTTTGCTACAGTTCCTGTGGGTCGCGACCCACAGGTTGAGAACCGCTGGTGTAAGTGCACTCTATGATGTTTGCACAAGGGCAAAATCACCTACTGATGCGTTCTCAGGATATACCCTGACCACACTTGCTACAGTGGCAACATGAGCAAAACCACCCTTCTTCAGTATAAACAAGGACACTTTCAACTAGATGCATATTCTGTATAAATTTGAAGAAATTTTTTTACCTTTTTATAGGGAGATACCTGGAAATTCTGCTCTTATATCAAGAGTGACTTGGATGTAACACTCACTCATTCTTTGTATGCATGCTATTCACCTCCAGGTCATCGTCAGAATTCAGAAATTAAAGGTGCAGTCAGTCATATTGCTAGAGAAATGGATATCTAAGTGAGTTTCTGCAAGTTTCCTTTGAGGAAAGGGCCTTCGTTTGGAAGACCATTCAGAGAATTCACTGACTACGATAGTTTCAGCTTATTAAACCCTCAGGGATATTTTCCACTCCCTCCCATTGTCTCTTTTGCTCTCTAAATTTTAACAGAAAGCAGAGTAAAGAGAAGAGCATTCTTGAATTGTCCTATCTAGATTATCAGCAGAGGAAATATTTCTCACTGCCCTTGGATGTACAGAAAACTTCAATTGTCGGTTTTAAGAAGTTTAATTTAGGTACAAACACAATACCTTTCAATTCATCATTACTGGGGTGGGGGTTGTATTTTCTAAAATTTAAATAGATTTAGAGGGTGCATTATTACCTTAAGATATGTGTAGTTTGATTCTTAATTGAGGACTTTTCTCCAGAAGTGAAAAATACAATAAAATTTTCTACCATAGGGGAACTTGGAAAATAGTGACCTGTATTTCTGTAGTTTTGACATGGTCTATAAACCTCTTTAGTCCCAGGGCAAGTATTATAGGTTGATGGCCATGGGCTGGCAGGGCACAAAGGGAAGGGGACTCTGATTTAAAGCATAAGGATAAGCTAAACTATCCTTATGGAAAGTGATACAACTTTCCATAAGGATAGAAAATGATACAACAACTGGCTATCTGCTCTGAAGTAAACGTATGGGTGCCAGGCCTCATGTAGATGGAGGGCATGTTCTCCAACTCAAATTAAACATTCTAGGCATGCCAACTCTTTATAGAGAAAAGATGGAAGTAGAGATAGGAGGAAGGAGAAGAGGCAGTAACTCAGGCTACCAAGCACAAAAAGAATAGGCACAAAGCAATGAAAACAGCTGCTGCTCCAAAACCAAACGTTTAGAGACTCAGCCCTCACCACTCAGAAAGGTGCTAACCTTGCCATGGGAACTGGAGATTGAAACAGAACATGAGGATTATTGATAAACCCCTGTGATTACTGGATCAACTTCTTTCTAAGATTTCTGGACTCAAAGAAAGTAAGCATCGTGAAGACTGAGTCAGTTAAAGCATCAGGGAGTGCATGCTCTGGGCCTGTTTGAGGTTCCCCAAACGTACAGAGTGACCCAGGAAGACCAGAGTGATCCCTTCCTCTGATCCACTACTCATGGGGAAAAAATTATTTTAAGTAGTTTGTAAAGGGCTTAAAAATTTATGAGCCAAATTCAGATGAGCAAAAAGATATGATGGCTGTTTTAATCTCTTCACAGATCTTACCATGTTCTGGGACACCGTTTCTGTGTTCTTGGTGTGGGTCGGAAGGAGATTTAGGCTTGCACTTAAAGTTAACTAAGTTTTTAGTTAACTTCATTTTTAAAGAGTTTCTTTTAGGTTAACTCGGTCTCTTTGGGCAAATACTTAATTTCTTTCCCTTCTCTATCTCCTTTGCAGAACAGCAGAGGACATGGGGTCACATGCAGTCTTCCAGGTCTGTCTCCGTTTCCTAGGGCTGGTGTAACAAAGCACCAGAGACTGGGGCTTACACTGATAGAAGTCTGTTCTCTCAGAGTTCTGAAGGCCAGAAGTCTGAACTCTGGGTGTCAGTGGGGCTGGGTCCTTCTTGGGAACTCAGAGGGAGAATCTGAGTTCTCTTCCAGCTTCTGATACTTGGTGGCTTTTCCTGGGCTTATATCCACATGACTTTACTGTGTCCCTGTCATCACTTGCCTTTCTCCCTGTGTGTGTGTCTGTGTCTCTTCTCATCTCCTCACAAGGATACCAGTCATTGAATTAGGGCACACTTGAATCAAATATGATCTCAGCTTCATAACATTTGCAAAGACCCTGGTTCCTCAAAGGTCACACTCATAGGAAATTCAGCATTTCTCTCTGGGGGTCACAGCTCAACCCATAATAGGGTCTTTATGGGTCTTTGCACCAACTGGGCTGCTTTCTGTACTTACATCTGCTGAGGCTTTGGGGGACCCTGTTGTCACTAATAAGCGTCGTGTGCATCATCTGGCATCTGGACTGTGCAGGCCCCAGGGGGCCACAGCACTGCCTCAGCCCCATCCACACACAAGTGTGGCTGTCTTACCAGGAGGACACCTTAGTGCTCCTGTGCCAAACTCAATACTTGAAAGCCAACAGTCTACACCTAGGCAAGCAAGCTCGACCCTCACTCCAGCCCTGTGTTTCAACTTTTAAGAGGAAGCCAGGATACACAGAGATGGCCCCCAACTTGGTCTGATTTACAAGTTTTTTACTGTACCATTTGGTGCAAAAGTGAGACCTGTTCAGCAGAAATGGTACTTTGAGTACCATACAAGCGTTGTGTATTCATTACCGTATCCAATAGATGGTGTGAGACAATCAATACTTTATTATAAAATAGGTTTTGATTTTTCCATCTAGGCTAATGTTAAGTTTTCTAAGCATATTCAGGGTAGTAGACTAAGCAAAGCTATGTTTGGCAAGTGAGGTGTATTGTAAACAAGTTGAGATATTTTCAGCTTATAATGGGTGTATCAGGAGATGACCCCATTGTAATTCAAGAAGTGCCTGTGTGTGTGTGTTTCCTGAGGACTTGGGCAGTTACTGTCCCCTCTGTCTGGAAGGCTTTTCCTCTGAGTAAATACACGGCTTCCCTTCACTTGATTCAGAACTCAAAGTCTCCACCAATGGCCTTCCCTGCTTATCCTGTCTAGAATAATATCTCCCCTTCTCTCTCTATCCCTTCCCCCACTTTAATTTTCTTGGTGAAATATTATTTCAAAACACTTACCTTTCTCTAAGGAAAGGATGGATGTTTGGCTTCTTCCTAAACTGGTTTTCTGAGCTCACTCTGAAGTAGCTCTTTTGCCTTTGGCCCATTCATTCAGTCATTAATTCATTCAACAAATAATGTTACTGTCTGGTATATTGTAAGAATATAAAAGATCAGATTACATTAGTTAGATTACATGTTCCCTCAAGGTAGGCATTGTCTTTTTCAATACTGAATCTCTCTCTGCCTCCTGGCATGGAGTAGCTACTCAATAAGTCCTTATATGCATGAGGAAATGAGATTCCATAAAAAGGCTGATCTGTTTAAGACTCATTTCAATCTTGTTATAAAATTATATGCATATTGTTGTCCATGGCATCTTGCTTGCCAAGGCTAAAAGGGCGGCAGTCGCCCAGCAGACATCTCACAGACCATCAAGGCTTGTACAAAAGGTCTTTATTGGTGAGGGAGAGAGGCTGCAGAGCAGCACTGAGGAGAAGAGAGAAGAGGAGAGAAAAGAGGAGAGAGAGACCAAAAGAAAAGTGCTCAGTTAGGGGCAGTCTCAGAATGGTGACGGGATGGTAGAATAGCCAATAAGGAGTTACTGCTCTGGCGGGAAGAGCCATTGGGGCAGACCGTAAGTTTGAAATTTTTAGCAGGTAACTGGGACAGGGAGATGAGGCAAGTTTTGCGCCTGAGAGATAAGGAGATGTCTAGCAGGCAACTCCCTGTTGTTCAGAGGGCAACTCCCTGTGCTTGGAAAGGAACTGTAACTTTAAGAGTGGGACAGCTAGTCTTGGTCTGTTGAAAGCAGGAAAGGGCTTTTCTGGGGCAATTACCTAACAAAGGCCAAATGTTGAGAATAACTTGTACAAATGTCAGATGACATCATGGCTAAAAAATATAGACTTTTTGAAGACCTATTGCTCACAGTTTAAAGAATGCTGGTGGAGATAACAAAGGTTGCGTTCGGGAGTGAGAGAACTGCAGGTGCCTGGTGCTTTCTAATTACTCCTGCAGAAAAGCCGCCCTGTTCTCAGTTCTTTACTCCACCTTTGTAAGACGGAAAGGCAAAGGACCCAAAAAAGGGTGGCTTCAGGCCCCTTTTCAAAAATGCAAAAGCCAGGGAGGGCTACTTTCTAGCTGTCTCCACAGCGTGATAAAACAAAATCCCCGCTCAAGCCTCGAGCCGTCAAGAAAGACAATCAGACACGTTCAGGGAGCGGGGGCACATCCCTGACGTTTAGTTCCCGACAGTGCTTTAGGACCCACAAAAATGGTTTAATTTTATTTAAAATTAAAAGAAAAAAATGAACTTTTAGGCTAAAAGAGAACTGTTTCTTTGTATCATTATTAACATTACATCCATCTTTATAGAAACGCAGTTCTAAAATAATAGTTTTTATTTGGAGGAAGGGGCCCCTGAAAGTGAAAATGCATAGCGCCTGATGACCTCGTGTTGCGTTTCCTTTGCTTAAGAAAGCATTCTAGGCATACTCAGCTAGAAAAACTGAAATGGGCTCATGCCAAAAGAATTAAATCCTTTGTTATTCAGAAAAACATCTTTTTCAGGAAGATTCCTGAACGAATCATTCCCCCAAGACATTTAGGATTCACCAGAATGTATTTTAGAGGAGAGATTAATGCAATTGCCCTGTGAAACGTTTTAAGCTCTGATCTGTTCTGAAACAAAGCACACAGCATGACACCAAGAGAAAATGAGTGCTGAGAAAATGTATTTTCTTGGAGGCCCCACAGCCCCTGTGATTTGCACCTTCTGAAGTGGAGATGGAAGCATCCTCAACGTGTGCAGACAGAGAGCTGAGATAATGATAGGACTACGAATGTGCCCTGCTGGGAAAATAAGCAAGCAGCCTGCTCTGTCAGAGCCGCAGTGAAAGCCCCCAAGCAAACATTCCAGAGAGGGCCCCTCATTTTTTTTAAAAAAAGGAAAGTCAACAGACTTCTGCGCTACACCTGAGCCATAGAAGTCGCTCAATTTAGGTGAATGACACAGCTGCGGGCACAGTCCCGGGCTCAGATCAGCTTGGGTTTTCTTTGTACTTTGAGTAGTTCTGACTAGCTCCACAGGAGGTGACTCCCAATTCACAAGAGGGTATGTTGCCAGTTAAAGTGGATTTTCTGAATGTTGAGGGGGAATGTGGTGTTAGACATTATCTCAAATACAGGGAGAGCTCCCCAGAGCCCGAGGAAGCACCTAACTTTCTAGAGGAAACTCCCAGTTAAATCTAGAGTCCTGCCCTGGTTGCAGTGCCTACATAACTGATGGAATGATGGTTAAGAGTGTGAGTTTGGGAGACAAATTTCTTGGGCTTACATATTGGCATTTTCCAGCTAATGTAATCTGAGTAAGTCAGTTAACTTCAGGGAGCATCAGTCAGAGTGGGTCAAAAACTGTACCAGCCTTAGGGAGTTGCTGGGAACGTTATTAAGACATGGGACTTAGAAGGCTATGCAGCACCTAGGGGGAACCAACACCTGATAGTAAGTTTGCTAAAATGTGGGTTTGTGAGAAATCTTGCTGTTCTTTTTTTAATACCTCTCATACCCCCTGAAAGATGACATTCGCGTTTCAGAAACAAACGTAAGCAGAGTGAGACCGGCCAGGCAGAAGCAGCAGGCACAGACTGGGCTGTCGGGGCCCTGTGAATTTAGACATGTCTTTGAAAAGTCCTTTTAAAGGTTTGAGCTAATTTGAGCTTTACAGCTAATTATCAGAACATCCAGAATCTAATTTTAAGTTACTATAATGTCTCTCAGCTTCATAGCTTCCTATTAAGAGAATTTCAAATTTTGTGAAATAAAAACATGTAAGTCCCAAGAGATCTAAAGATTTGGTAGGCTGTCTGAGTCCCATTTGGGAACACAGAGTTGAAATAAAAGTTGATGAAAAAGAACGTGGCTGTGGACGCCACGAACTCTAAGCAGAAACGTGTATTCAGGATGGCCGCTCTAGCCCTGTCCCTGACCCGGCACCCTCTTCCTACCCATTTTTGTTGTCTCAGAAATTGTAGCTCTACCAGGCGTCCTCAAACTACAGCCCACGGGCCCCATGCGACCACCTAGGACATTTATCCGGCCCGGCAGGTGTTTTTGCCGCTGCTGCCTGTCCTGCTTAGCATCCGACTCCTCCCGGGGCCCGCAGTCCAGTCCTCCAACGGTCTCAGGGACAGTGAACTGGCCCCCTGTTTAAAAAGTTTGAGGACCCTGCTCTAGACTGAAGCAGAAGGACATAAAGACGCCCATTTCCAAAGCTCTGTGGCTCCCCAGGAAGTTTCTGAATCCACCAGCCTTTGAGATCTGGTATCCTGGTGGCTGGGTCAAGGATGCTCTGGTCTCCAGGTACCTGAAGCCTGAAGCTGAGTAGCCGCGATCCCTCCTGCAGGGGGCAGTGGGGGCCAGGACACAGGCTCCTAGGCGTTTGCTACTGAAAACAAAACACTAATGGTGGCCTATGTTTCCTGTGAGCTGGAAACCAGCAGATCTGCTTCTTGCTGGGGGTTGTTGTACTTGTGAACTAAAATCTTAAGCCACTCAGCTGAGGGAGTGGCCAAGGGGACTCCAGAGAAACCCTAGAGCTGAGCTGCGGTCCCAGAGAAGGGAGATCAGACACTAGTGTATCTCACGCCCGGCCCCTTCTCAGTGATAGCCTTTGTAACAATAAGGTGATAAATCACTACAGGCCTAGGGCTAGTTAAGGCAAAGCTTAAACCACACCTGCAGGCCATCAGTTTAAATGATTAAACAGGCCGGTTTCTGATTAACACATAGTTACATTTTTTTTTTTTTTTTTTTTTTTTTTTCTGTCTGTGCTGCACATCTTGGGAAGAAATAGAGTTGTCTTGGCCACACAGTAAACGCACACACACTAAGGAAAGCTGATTTGCAAAAAAAAAGATTTGTGCATACTTTTTGTGACATCTGACACCACAGAGAAGTCCTCACAAAATCAGCCTGCTGCCTGAGGGCTGCAGGTGGGACCCTAATCCTCCTTTCTTCAGCCAATTACAAATCAAAGAATCTCTAAACCTTTGGGGCCAGACCAACTGTGCACCCTCCACTTACTGAGTTAGGACCCTGGGTGTAATGGCTGCCTCCTCGATGTGTAAAACTCAACTGTAACCCGGCTGGTGCTCCCCAGGCCCTGCGCCCTGGGCTGCTCACACACTCTGCTCAGAGTAAACCTCTTCAAATTATTTTTCAGAGTTTGAAGGGTTTTTTCCTGTTACCATACTCTTTGCTTTTGCATTTTTACTTGGTGGCAGAAGAAAATTTACAGTAGTAATTTTTGGTAGTACAGAAAAATTACTTGTCTCTCTGTGTGACCTGCTTCTGCTAACATGATTTTCAGGCTTTACAAAGCCACATTGAACTGTAGCCAACACCATAAAAAGAGTCAGTTTCAGTTTTCACATTTTCTTTTCCTTAATTAAGCCTTCTCAGAGCTACTGGAGGGTATGCCAGCCAAGACTAGAGAGGGTCGTCTAAAGCTAACACCCTGGAGGGCAGGGGAATTTGGGACAATGGGGAAATGAGAAGAAGAGGTTGACCTCATACATTTTGCTAGCAACCTAAAGAAGTGAAGGCTAGGAAAGGAGTGTGGGCAAATTTCTATATCCAGATAATGTGAACTTGAATGATCCAGGAAAATATAAAATGGTTCTCACATGCCTTGTGATTCCTATCCCAGGAGGCCTCTAAAGCTATCTTACCCAAGAGAAAACAAACCCTCTGAGGACTAAGATGGCAGGGAAGCATTCTCATCCCAGCTAGGAGGTGGCCTGGACGTAGGGCTTGAAAGCAGTGGTTTCCCAGGGCATGAGGCCTGTCAAACACACGCAGAAAGAGGGGGCGAGAAATGTGTCCCAAAGGTGCACCGGGCGGGCCCCTTAATTTCCCCCTCTATGTTACATAATTAACATAGGAAAGAATTTGAATCTTGGGACCTTGCCCATATGAAATGATGCTCAGAAGCCTCGCTTTAGGGCCGATGGGAAGCCCCCGTGGGTCATCGGGTGAATTTAAACATTAGCACTGCAGTCACCCTGAATGCTACCGAGTCTGTCCGGAGACAGACTGGGAGGCCTTTGGATGCAGAAATGTAGTTCTTCTCCTCAATGCCTTTTTCTCTGCTATACCTTTAAAGCCCACTCATTACTTTCAGATTGGGGTAACAGCCTAAGAGTTCAGAGGCCATCTGAATTTCAGCAAAGCATTTTATTAAGTCTCTCATGACATGTTCCTGTCAAGACAGATATACAAGGTCTGACGATGACATTTGCAAAGTCATCCTAGAGCTGTCATAGCACAAGGTGTACCTGGTCTGACAGTGAAGTTTGCAAACTCACCCTAGAATAAGTGCTTTGAAGGGTGGACTAGGTGCTTCAGCATCTCTCTGGGGTCTTCTTGGCCAAGAGTGGGCCGGTTCAGTCAGCTGAGGGGCTCATGGTTTTTTATTTTCATTCACAAGTACAATAAACCCTGGTGAGTAAGAAGCAGCTCGCAGGAAGCTCAGGCCACATATTAGAGTTCTAGTAGCATAATTTTCTAGTAGCATAATTTTACATTTACTAAGATTCAAAGAAGTCAGGTGAGATGTACGTTTCTCATGAAGTAGATCACCTGCTCCATGGTCCGACTGACAGGTGGGTCCGTTATTCTGAAAGTTCTCATTACTTTCCGCACAGCCTGTTATTCTTGACCCTGAAAAATCACACCATGCGACACAGCACCTGAGGCTGCGAGTGGGACATCAGCACCTTCCAGGCATTTTATGTCTGATAACTCAAAATATCCAGAAAAAAGTGGAAAATCTATCTTCCAGATATGTGCTCTGAACAATGCCAAAAGCACAAAGTTTTGGAAACATCTAAAGGACACTGTCTTCTCTCGGTATCAATGTCTTTGATACTGTGTAATTACAACTGTGTTACAAGATAAACCAGAAATCCTTGTAAGCTATCTATCTTTAGACTAGACTTTAGGAATCGGAACGACAATTTCAACCAATTTCGTATCCCCAAAGCTCAGGAGCTGTGGTAAACTGATACAAATAAAAAGGAAAATTTTACCTCTCTGCAAAATAGCATAGTAGGCTGCTTTTTATTGTTGTCTTTGGTGGGGGTGGGGGCACGTAATTTGTTTCATGCATCTTTAGAAAAAGACTGACAAGTTAAAATGTAGCAGAGACCATGGAAAAAGAGGTTCTGCTTCTTGCCAGCAGCAGCCCCTGTGCAGCTGAGTTAGCACAAGCCATTGGTCAAGAGCTATTTAAATTACACCTGTATATTCTAGTGCCTCCTTCCCTCATAATCGCTTATGAGCAAAGCAGCTCATAAATACAGTGCATTTCATTAGCCTCGTTTTTGAAGGGATTAACAAAATGTCATAGTGCATAATGACGTCCATCAATTATGTGTATGGGTCTAATCTGCTTGTGCAGCTTTTGAAAGGCAGGTGGTCAGCATGACATCACAGATCAGAAGCCGCAGCCTGTCAGCACAGGGGCCAGCACTGAACCCAGGTGCCAGCAGGCCCTGCCTGCCTGCTGCTGACCATTCACTCATATTAGAACTGAAGAGTGAGGTGTAATGGGTTTTATTTTGCGGCTGTTTTGTTGTTGTTGTTCTTATTTCCCATTTATTCATTCCGCTGACCCTTTCAGACTCGTGTGTGTACATCTGTGGCCAAATGGGAATAGAATGTAAACTGTGTCCTGGCTCATTAGTACACCCCCAGCTGCTCACCCTGCGGCTGGGGGCCACAGCCACCAGGCCTGCGGCACCTGGCCACAGTTGCAAGCATCTATCTCAGTCTGATTTTCCAAGACCCGCCTTAAAACTTCACCCAGTGATTTCACACCTCCCTGCTGCTTGTTCCATTAACTGCCTGGAACGCTGCTCTGAGGTGAGGCCTGCCAGCGTGCATATAGCTGGGAGTCAACTCAGAGCAAGACAACAAGGTTTTGAAAGACAAGTCCATTTTCAGTGAGAGACTCTGAAAATAACAATACTATGATAGTTGGATTGAAATATGCCTCTTCCTCCTTCAAGGCCATGGTCTCTACCACTTTGCCCCATGAAGCTGACGATCTGACCAAGAAAACTGTGACTGTGCCTAAACTTCCACAGTACATGGTCCCACCCCACGCAGCCAAACTCTGAAGCGCAGACGTCTAAATAAATGAGTCCAGTTTCAGACAGTCTTTGAATTGGCTCAACTTAAGATCTTTTAAATTTACTGTGGTTCCAAAGTGAGACACTTCAGTAGAAACTGTACTTCAAGTGCCCATGGGACCTTTCTGGTTTTCATTTTCAAAACTTGATTATAAAGTGGCTTTACATTAGCCTGTGTAAGCACATGGAAGGTAGCTGGGCTACGCTGAAATGTTCAGTGGGGGAGGGGAACTAAATGCATTTCTGAATCACAGTATTTCCACTTTTCACTGGGTTTCTGAGGACACGTTCCCATCGTAGTTGAGGAGCGCCTGGATATTCACTCCTGCAATCCCGTGTGACTACTTTGTATAATTCATCATTTTAGATGTTTGGGGGAACACAGAGTGGGTAGTGTTCAGTTCCAGCTATCAAGGAAACTTTAATAGAGACACGAAGCCCACTGGCCCACCTGAAGATGAAGGCCACGCCTTGTCCAGGTCATTAGAGCAGGTGCAGAGTACAGGAGGAGGGCGGGGCCGCTGGTGCTCTGAAGTGATGGGTAGGGACTGGCCCTGAGCGTGAAGAGAGGGAGGAGGGTGGACTCCACGTGGGTGGGACAGACCTCTTAAGGCAGAACCCTGAGGGGCTAGAGGAGCAGTCATTTCCTCCACAGCAATGGTCCCCAAGAAGGGTCACTTGAGGACTAATGTCATGATTTTTGCTATTTCTGGTGACCACATTTACTATTATTTTCTTAATAGTTCCCTTTAAATGGATTCTCCATTTTTACTTAAACAAACATGCCACAAGGAAAAAGTTTATGTTAAAGAGAAGTTTTGTAACACCACCAGGAACCAGAATATGGGTGTTAGTTGGCATCCCATTGAAGTAGTGATACAAACGCATCCTGTGAAAAGGGAATGAAGCCTGCCCAAGCTCGCAGGTCGGCGGGCTCGTCTCTCTCTGTTAAAAAGGGAAACCAGCTTGTAAGGGTGTGGGGATATTCACAGTCCTGCCCCAGGCTGAGCCAGCCCAAGGCTCTTGGAAGGGTTGACAGGAGGGGAGGAAGGATAACTTCCCCTCCCTCTGATGGGCTGTAATTTAACACCCAGTCTGCAGTGACCCCAGGTGGTGCCAGTGGGACAGACGCCACCCCAGAACAGGAGGAAGGGACAGAAGCGTGACAGAGTGCTGTGGTGCCAGTGGTACCTGTGATCTCAGGGTGATGGTGAGCTCGTGAGGGCTGGGACCAGGGTTGGCCATGTGTGTTGACCTCACAGATACCGATAGGGGTGACTTCCATTCCACAGGCACTGTGCAGGGCACACAATACAGAGCTATCAAAATTCTTAAGTTAGGTCTCACTGACATCAGCGCTGTTTGATAAAAAGTAAAAACTTAAAGTTTCTAGTGACCTTTGTATTTCATAGCATCAAATTCCCTCACTCTAAAAAAAATGTTGATAGGAAGTTAAAAAGTGTAAAACCCCACAAAAATCAGCTGGGGAATAGACTCCCATGGGATAGGGAAGAAGAATGTACAGGGGAGTTTCGATAGTCTGAAAGGAAAATGAGAACTCTCTGTAGAGAAGTCGCATGAGCGTGTGTGTGTGTGTGTGTGTGCGTGTGCGTGTGCGTGTGTGTGCACGCGCCCGCGCGCCCCGGCATGGGTCTGTCCTCCTGGCGCTGGCTTTGTTCTCCCCGTGTCCCCGTGCAGGTCCCTTTTCTCTTTTCTTTTCTCCCGACACCCTGCCTGTCACTCGGCATCCAGCAACCGGAGGAAGGGAGCGGGGAGCCTGCTAATGCATTGCAAATGTGATTGCTGCCTTTCCTTAAAAGCACTGTCATGAGCTTTCATTTTAAGGTTTCACCCGGAATTGTGTCAGTACTTTAAGTGGGCTATTTTCTGTAACCCATATCATTATGAATAAAAGACATTAAAGCACTGATTGCCGCTAGAGAATTTAATTTCAGAAGTGATTATACTGCATTTCTCGAATTTGCATTTTTAAAGCAGGTTTCCCCCCAAATAAGGTCTCTGCCAGGACACCTCCCTGCACAAAGTAGTTTCTTATGGGCAAATGGTATTTTAATATTTGATTTTAGTCAGAGCCAGTCCAATCAATGTTATAGATTAACATGATTTGCTTGTAATACACTCAAATGTGCTACAAATGATAAACATTATCATCTGTAGATGTTCTGAAGAAATGTGGTCTGTTATTTCAGACAAGCATTACTGAACTTGCTGGTGCTTCAAAGGACGCTGGCCAAGACTTGACATCAGCTCACCAACATTTTTAATAAAAACTAAATGATTGATGAGCTCGGGCACTAATGAAACAAGGTCTTAAAGGGGTTCTAATAACCATTTAAACTTTTTCTAGAAGCCTCCTTATGCTATTTCTATAGAGTCCCTGACGAGAAATGCTAAAAATCCACATGATCATAAAAAATGACACAGAGGGGCTCGGCGCCTGTGGCTCAAGCAGCTAAGGCACCAGCCACATACACCTAAGGTGGCGGGTTCGAATCCAGCCCAGGCCCGCCAAACAACAATGACGGCTACAAACAAACAAACAAAAAAATAGCCAGGCATTGTGGTGGGCACCTGTAGTCCCAGCTACGTGGGAGGTTGAGGCAGGAGACTCGCTTGAGCCCAGGAGTTGGAAGTTGCTGTGAGCTGTGATGCCACAGCACTCTACCCAGGGGGACAGCTTGAGGCTCTGTCTCAATTAAAAAAAAAATGACACAGAGAAATGAAGACTAATACAAAACATCCGACTTCTCTGGGTTTTAAATAAAACGTAAATGTCTGTGCATCGGCCAAGCCTCAACTTCTCTAAGCCTCGTTTCCTCGTGTGTGAGGTGAGGGTAGTCGTCTGTACCCCGGGTTGTTAGGAGACTCACTGAGGTGCTACTGCATAAGAAGTCCTAAGCACAGTGCCCCCGACGCGCGCTGACCGTGGTTTATACTAACATTCTATGTCCCAGTATCAGGATTTTCACTTGGCCCTGAATTAGAACCATCAGGTCTTGAAAACACAAGAGCATCTATTTCAGTGTTTTTCAACTGTTTTTATCTCACAGCACACTTGCGCCTGTAGTTAAACTTCCTCAGCACACTTACATTGATCAAAAAAAAAAAAGAGTGGAAAAAATATATATACTTACTGTGCTTTGAACTTTTTCCAAAAATAATTTAAGGATCTTTAAAACTTTTCACCACACCCCTAAGATCCTTTCACCCCACACTGGTGTGCCGTGGCACCCAGTTGACAATCCCTGATCTGTTTCAATCGTAACTTCCCAGAGGCCTGGGGTCCGGCCAAGAGCCTTTAGGAAAGAGGTTCATCCACCAGGTGGGGAATGCTCTCTGCATCTGGACGTATTGGCTCTACTCTAGTGGATGCCAGAATCCTTGTTTTGGGGACCCAGCCACCTTTCAGGAAAAAAACAATGTGAAAATACTGGGAATTTCCCAGGCCCAATAGGCAGAAAACACAGAAAGAAGAAAAGCTTTCTCAGGCCCAATAGGCAGAAAACACAGAAAGAAGAAAAGCTAAGCGTGTGAAAGCTCCCCAGAGAGCGTGGGGCCGTGCAAGCAGGTCATCCTCCAGGGCCCAGCCCGGCACCAGCCCCAGCCCCCTGCCCACTCACCTGACATCTCTTCCAGCACCCAAAGCCCAAAGGCCTGGGCCTGAGAGCCTCTGCCAGCACCAAGTACTCTTGTGTTCATGATCTGCCATCAGACCCCAATTCCTAGGCTCCCAGCCCGGGGGGCCACCTCAAAGGAAGACCCTAAGGAGAAGACAGCTCTTTAAGAAGTGGGGGCCCTGTGTTAAACAGCAAACCTTCAGTTAGACACGGCTTTGAGCGTGTGGATTTTCTACGTGTTCTTGGGAAGCTTGCCCTCCTTAAAGTTTAGGAAACTGCATCAGGGACCATATGAAACAGAGCCAGAGCCGGAAGTTCCCTACCCAGTCTCCAACAGAGGAAATGGAACCAAAGCTGGCTCAGGATAGCTAACACGCAGCACGACAGCTCTAGCAAGCGGCAGGCAAGTGCCAGAGGATGCTGGTGAAGATGGCGCTTCACCCAGGTTCACACTGACCCTGCCTCACCAGATGGCAAAAAGGAGAGTCCTTGTCTAGCCCAGGGAGTCGGCAGGGGCCTGAGGGGCTAAGGCAGCACTCGCTCACAGTCCTCTGCAGTTCAGTGTCTGGGAGCTTCCCACCGACATACACGCCTCTTAACTCGGCATTCAAGGCTCTTCCCAGTCTGACTCCATGGCTCCCTGAACATAACAAACCCATGACACACTCAGCTCGGAGTTCTCTTTCATCCTCAAAACCTAGTCTTAGTAGGACCTTTCCTGGAGCACATTCCAGAACCCCTTCGAACTTGCATCCCTGGTTTATCAGAGACTGTGATAATTTTACCAGATACATGATTTGTTTCTCAGCTCAGAAAATCGTGGTTAAAGGGCTCAGTCTGTCTGGCTCACTGGCTAAGGGATCGTAAGCATTTAAGGGCTCCCTCAACATTAGTTTCTGTTAAATAGTTTCTAAAACTTTGGACAGAGGGTCGCGAAGATGAGGATTTGACTAATTCAACAATGTGTGGTTATAGGACTCAGCCATACCTCTGAGATGCCTCTTCTCAGATTCACCCCTGAGTCGAGGGTTAGTTTGGGAAATATTGAGTTTACAGGGTGGGGCAAGGTGGTGATTCATAAATGCGTGTGTGTGATTGAGTTGGGAAAGTTTCTTGACTTCCAAAACCTCCATCAGCTATGAGCAGGGATTCTGTAAGGGGGACTGGATTCTGAAGACAGGAGATGCCCATTTCAGGCTACAGGAATTCTTTTCCTTTCTTTTCTTTAATAAAGAATGCTAAAGAAGAAGATAAAAAGGAGGCACAAAACAAAACCATCACTTGCCAGGAGGGCTGAGCAGCAGTCCTTGTTCAATATGTTAAGAGGGTCAGGATGAGACACATCAGAAAAGACCAGGAGAAAAGTCAATCAGAAGCAAGGAGTAGGCTGGGCTTACTGCAGTAGCTAAGTGAGTAGGGTGTCAGCCACATACACCAAAGGTGGTGGGTTCAAGCACAGCCAGGGCCTGCTAAACAATGACAACTGCAACCAAAAAAAGAAAGAAAGAAATAGCCAGGTGTTGTGGCAGGTGCCTATAGTCCCAGTTCCTTGGGAGGCTAAGGCAAGAAAATCTCTTAAGCCTAAAAGTTGCAGGTTGCTGTGAGCTGTGATGCTACAGCACTCTACAGAGGGTGACATAGTGAGACTCTGTCTCAAAAAAAAAAGCAAGGAGTGATGTTATTAATAGTTTCAGCAATATCTCCAGTAGCCAGAAGGTTCTTATGAATGTACAGTATTGTGTTTTACCAGATCTAGTCTTATTCTCACCCAACCACCTTCTCTAGCAACACAAGGTTCTTTTAAAGAGATGTCTGCAGTCTTGAGTCTTACTGCATCATTATCTAAAAAACGTAACACCTCACAGTAAAACCTAGGGGTAAGATGTGGACACAGTATACGAAGACAGTGAGTGGGATAAGGCTCTTACTTTCTTTCTTTTTCTTTTAGAAACAGGGAAGATTGACCAAGAGATTCACAAATACAACACCCCAGGATTCACTGGCTGCCTCTCCAGAGTCCAGTTCAACCAAATCGCCCCTCTCAAGGCAGCCCTGAGGCAGACCAACGCCTCCGCTCACGTCCACATCCAGGGCGAGCTGGTGGAATCTAACTGCGGGGCCTCGCCGCTCACACTCTCCCCCATGTCGTCGGCCACCGACCCCTGGCACCTGGATCACCTGGATTCAGGTAAGGTCTACAGCAGGGTTGGGTGGATCGCGGTGCTTCTTTAAACCTGACTTCCTCAACAGTAACAGAACATCATTGGTGATGTCACTGGAGGATTAAGAAAGAGCCAAGGAATGTGTGAACACGAGAGTTCTCAGCACAGCAATTGCATGGCAGAAGTACCCAGGGCCAGAAGAAAACAAGTCAAAGTGTAGAATGTAGGAATAGTCGCCTCTTCGTTTAAGGTGAATAAAGAGGTGCCTGCACTGACATCTCTAACATCCCTGTGGCGTGATTGGACCAGATCATTTCCTCAATTCTGCCTATTAGGACTCTGACTTATAGCCATACAGCCCGTATTTTAATATTAGAAGAGATTTTCCTAAAGTGATACAGAGATCCAGCTCCTGGATTAACCTGTAGCCTTCTAGAACTTTAAGAGGTGCATTTAAGCTTACGCAACTCAGTGGACTCAGTCCCACATCTGCATGTGGTAAGACGTGTAATTTGAAAGCCCAGGACTCAAATGAAAAGCTGTAGCTGTAGGCTACAAAACTGTATGAAAAGTCAATGTCCACCCACCCCGAGAGGTGAAGGACCCGTTAAACAGCATCTCAGGAGACTTAGGTCTTACTCTAAGTTCCACCTAAATTGATCTTGGATACCTTCTAAGGTGATCTCTCTCAGCCTCTGCTTCTCCATCCATACGGTGGAGAAGTGGGGTGTCATCTGTAAGTGACTTCCAAATCCATCATCCGGTGGGTCTCTAAGCAACGTGTGATGTTGCTGATGCTAAGAAGAGGAAGAGGTGAGGGGCAGGCAGCAGGGCGCAGAGGCTGGGTCCCAGCACCGCCACCGCCGCTCGCCCACAGACTGAGCTCAGGCAGCCTTCATAACCTCATTCCTCAGTTTCCCCACCTCTCAATTGGAGATAAGAAGCTCCAACTCATAAAATCATATCTGAGATGATGTGTTTAAATACTTAGCAGAATCACAGCCATATAGCAAGCCTTAAAAACGTTTAGCCTGTGGCTCAAGTGGCTAAGGTGCCAGCCACATACCTAAGGTGGCAGGTTTGAATCCAGCCCGAACCTGCCAAACAACAATGACGGCTGCAACCAAAAAATAGCCGGGCGTTGTGGCAGGCGCCTGTGGTCCTAGCTACTTGGGAGGCTGAGGCAGGAAACTTGCTTGAGCCCAGGAATTGGAGGTTGCTGTGAGCTGTGAAGCCACGGCACTCTACCCAGGGGGATAGCTTGAGGCTCTGTCTCAAAAAAAAAAAAAAAAAAAGTTCGGCTGCAATAATATTAATAATAATCATGGTCATTATTATATTAGACAAAATTTGCTCTAACACTTAAACATCCAGTTAAAGCTTTCAGATCCTCCCCCCATGCAGACTTCTAATTTGCGACGGTTCCTCCTGTAAACGGTGTGCATTTGATTGCTTTAATCATATTCTGGCCTCACACACAGTATTTATCGGCTTCAGCACAGCTACTGTCACCACAATTCCTTGCCAGGATTACACTGTGAAGCTTGGCGAAGCCCAGAAATAAGCCAGAATCGCCCCTTTGTCAGAAGAGCCAATTTACAGACTAAATAATCCTCTTTGTTCTTCACACATGGATTCCTATACCTTGATGAGGGGCGCTGTGCGCCAAGGGCACTTATAAAGAATTCCCTTTTATGCATGTCATTAGGATTACACAGCAGGATGGTTTTTCCTCCTGGGCTGGCGTGAACAAAGGAAAGCTTTCCTAAGGCTGAAAGAAGAAAAGTAACAGTGAAAATATGACAGGAGAAAAGACAGACCTTGGGGCCACGAGGAGCAGGGATTTCTCAGGTAAAATCGTCCACAGGGCGCAGTGGACGGAGACCATGTGATCTGTGAAATGCACAAGTCTTCCTGCTGTTGCAGATACTGCACAAATGATCGTGCCCATAGTCAGGGCCAAGGAATTAGTTTCAAAAACATCTAGATCCTATCTTAGGCCAGTATGAATCCATGGTTATTATGACTTAATTAAACAGCTGCTTATGAGGTCTGTAAGATAACAGTTGTAGGAAACGTCTTAGTTCCTTCTTCTTTAAAAAAGTCATTCTTTGTTTATGACACTTTCTTTCTTTTGATTGATTCATGAAAACCTAATGGGGAACATTCCTTTGAGTATTCAATGTTCAAATCAAAATTCTGTACTTCCAGCTGGGTGCAGTGGCTCACACCTGCAATCCTAGTACTTGGGGAGGCCAAGGGGAGAGGAATGCTGACAGCCAGGAGTTTGAGGCCAGCCTGAGTAAGACTTCATCTCTACAAAAAAATAGGAAAATTAAGTGGCCATGATGGTGGGTACCTGTAGTCTTAGCTGCTAGGGAGGCTGAGGCAAGAGAGCCACTTGAGCCTAAGAGTTTGAGCTTGCAGTGAGCTATGATGACACCACTGCACTCTGGAGAACAGAGACTCGGTATAAAAAGAAAAGGAAAAGGAAAACAAAAAGAAAAAAAATCTGTGACTCCAATGCTATGACAGGCTTGTGCTATGTATTGTTAGGTCCATTTGCAGAAAAACTTCACTGGGCCAAGAGCTGCTCTCCGATGTCAACCAGTTGCAGTATCAGCCATTTCCATAATTTCCGTGATTGTCAAAATGCTTATTAAAAATACCTATCTGTTTCACAGACTCTATTAAAGGACAGAAAGCAGCTTACAAACTCTGAGGCAGAAGGTTTACTTAAATAGCATGATTTGATTTTTTTTTTCTTTAAGGTGAATTGTGCCATTAGAGGGAACGTGGGGTAGGGGGGCTAAAATGAGCCAGAGGACAGGTGTAGACATGAGGGAAGGTCTGCAGCTTCCAGTGGCTCCATCCTCTACCCTCTTAATTCAGTTATGGGAGGCCTGCAAATTAAACTGATAAAAGACGGATTAACAGGTGAAGAAAACCTTAGTTGTATACATATAGGAGCTTACAAAAGAACTCAATAAAAGATTAATGCTAGAGATTTGTATGCCTACCTTAGTACGGAAAGGGGGCATGGAGAAAAGCTCTTAATGTGCAGAACACATGGGTTTCAAGAAGGATAAATGAGAGATAAAGTCTTCGATAATTTTTTCCGTGCAGATGTGAGTGATGGTCACCTCTCCTTCATGTCCATAAAATGAATCCCAGCAGCTGCTTCAGTTTTAAATAATGTTCATACCTGCTGGGTTCTCAGGGCATCCCCACAGCAGCAGTTGTACTCTGGTTTTTGGAGCCCAGGTTCCTTGTTCCAAATTCAGATTTGAGGGGGTTGCATTTTTTAAATAATTTTTCATGTTTGAGTAGATTAAGAATTCTTGTCATCACGGTTCAATTTACAATTGCAAAGACGTGGAAACAACCCAAGTGCCCTTCAACACATGAATGGATTAATGAACTGTGGTACATGTATACCCTGGAATACTATTAAGCCATAAAAAGGTGGAAATTTTGTATCCTTTGTTACAACTTAGGAGAGTGTTCCCCAAGTCCATCCAAGTGCTACAAGAAAGGGAAAAGCAAGCATCAATCAATACTAATTTGAAACTTGTAGTTTAACAACAACATGTGCTCATGAGAGAAAAATTCAATTAAATCCAAGCAGGGAGAGGGGGTGGGCAGGTTCCTTCCCAGTGGGAACAACGTAGGGGTATATTGCACACTTCCCGGGCAAAGAAAACAACTACAACTTAGATTTTACCTCAAATATGCCCTCCTATTAATCAGAGATTTTTTAAAGAATTTTTGCTATTAGATATTCATAAACAAAACAATAGTACATACAGAAAAATGCCATGTCTGTCTGAGTCTGTGTAGGATTAGGACGGGAGGAAAATCCAGGTGAGAGGTAATTAGTGCTGGCTTGACTAGGCGACTTTTGGAAGTAGATTATTTCATTGGGTGCCTCGGCAAGTTGGTCCTTGACAGCGCCATTAGCTCCGGGAAGCTTGTGGGAAATAGTTTCTCAGACCCCTCCCAGACTGGAGGGGAATCAGCATCTGCGGTTAAGCAGGGTTCCCAGGGCACTCGCCACTCCCGCCGTAACGACTGGGGGACGTTTACGCTTCTCCATCTTGGTAACACTTTAGAGTTTCCTGGGGAGCCTTTTACTTCCCGATATCAAGAAGACACTTTCCTGGATCATTTCTCCAGTTGGTCACTGGGGCAGGTTCTCTGGACGTGTGCAGCTCCCAAAACCACCGGGAGGGGGCGCGCGCCCCCTCCTGAGCGAGAGGCCGGCTTAGCGTTGCGTGGCTGCACCTGCTCTTCGCCCCTTGATGGCTGTCTCTTCCTTGCGCCGTGGGAGGGAGAGGACGTCATCTGAGTGGTCTCTGGGTAGGTGAGTGGGTGGGCGTGTCCCACGAAGGATGCAAAAAATATATACACACATTTTAAGAAAAGAAAAAAACGTATTAAAATTGTATTATTCAACATATGCCAATAACGTTTGTTCTCTTGTATGTTGTAGTTTGTGTCTCTTGTAATTGCAGAAGTCAAATGTGACCTGAGTATTACATTTTTTAATACAGTATTTTCCTTTCTTAAAATGTGTACACATTTTTTGGCCCCCACATGTATGTCTGTGTGTCTATGTGTATAAAAATCCCAGTGTCTGGTTTATACCCTCGACTGATTAAATCAGACACTCTGGGGTGGGAGGCAGGTATCTGTAGATGTAAAACCTCCCCAGGTGACCCCAATGTGTGGCCACAGTTGAGAGTCATTCAAGAAATAAAGCAGTCCCCTAAATAAGCCCTTCAAAGTAAGGTTGCCAAAGGAAAAAATTAAATGCTCAAATAAGTGCAAAAATACTAAAAATAAAAACAAGTTTATGAAAAACAATGAAACTTTTACGTGGTGAAACCACAACTAGAAAGATCATGGCAACAAGCTTGCAGAAGGACCAGTTTACAAGGAAGCTCGCCCAGATGGAGAGGGGACTTTGATCTCAATTTGAGGGAAATTGACCTGCCTATTTTCACTGGGAAAACAGACTGAAAACAAGAGCAGTAGGTTCACAGCGGGGCAGGACTCTGAGCTCTTGAGGAAGATGCCAAAGTATGGCTCAGGGCTTTGAATGGCCACTAACTTCCTTTGAAAGATATTAGATAACAATGCTGCTTTAAAATGAGCGTTGTGGTTTTCTGAAAACAAATCATGTGTCTTGCTGAGAAGACTATGGACTCTCAGGGCCTTGGTGTTAAAGGGAGCCCAGTGATCGGCCAGGGCTTCTCCATTGGTACCTATACCAGGATATTTATTTTGCAGAAACTTGCTGTTAACATGGAAACTAGAATGCAAGACATCTCCCCATGGTCTCATGATCTTTCTGTCCCCTTATGTTTCTTCCTTCTGATCATATTAATGGTAAAGCAGCAACAGTCCATGTTCTGGGGTTGCTGGCTTCATCTGATAAGATCCTGTTTCTGTTCTGTCAAGCTCCTGATTGACCTACTCGCTCCCTCTCCAATGGCCTTTGGGCTCTATTGGTGTTTTCTAAATGAGGCCCGTTTATGATTGATCAAGATGTGCACTGCAATTGGTGGCTCCCAGAGCAGTGAAATGAGGTAGCCTTGATAAAGGGGCACCAGGTCCTCGCGGGGAGCAAATAGACATGGCTTCACACAACACACTAAGAAAGCCACTTCTCTTTCAGTCCTTCTGATGGTGTCAAAGGGAAGGTCTACGGCTCTATCACAAGGTGAAAAGCCATTGTGAGAAAGGAGCAGGTTTCCGGTCAGAGCCTTGACAGGCAATGGAATTACTTGATGGAAATAAAAATTGTATTAGTACATTTATTTAAATAAGAAACTAGAGCAAATTTAGTGAAAATAAGTAAATAAACAATACTTGGGTTTTACACGCAAGAGGAAAAAATGTGAAGGTGGTTGGTTACCTTGAAAGGGGAGTTTGGAAGACACAGGCAAGATCATTACAAGCCCAGAGCCTGGCATGGGGCTCTAAAAATGAATTTTTCTAGGAATAAATAATAAACAAAACTCTTCCAAATCCTTATTTAAGCTGACTTGGTTTAAACTGATTCTGTTCTATTAGAAACATCCAATTTTTTTTTCTCCAAGCTTTTCTCCACTTTGAGTAAAGGCAGGTTGTTTCTAAACCACATCATGGTATGGTCCGTAGGAATATTTTTTAGAACAGTGGTTAGCTACAAGGTAGAAAAAGTCACCCTGCCCCTGAGGTCCAGTTTATTTGAAGGTAGCTGAATGCCTAGTGATTGCTATGATTTACCTCTCAAAATTACAGGCTCTGGTTGGGGGGTTTTTGTTTTGTTTTAATTTTTTTGTTTTTTGTTTTTATTCTCTTTGTCAAATTCAGCAAATCATATTTTCTTGGAGTGGAAAGGATTTGTCAGCAGGAAGAAAACTACAGATGGTAACACACATTCTGTCAACTATAAAAACAAAACAAACAGTAGAAAAAGTAAATTCAAGAGTCTGATCCCCTAAGTTTCTGTACTAAGGAACATTCTAAACTGTACACCAAACTGTTTTCTTTTTTTTTTTTCTTTTTTTTTTGGTGGGGGGACAGAGCCTCAAGCTGTCCCCTTAGGTAGAATGCTGTGGCATCACAGCTCACAGCAACCTCCAACTCCTGGGCTCAAGCAAGTCTTCTGCCTCAGCCTCCCAAGTAGCTGGGACTACAGGTGCCCGCCACAACGCCTAGCTATTTTTTGGTTGCAGCCATCATTGTTGTTTGGTGGGCCTGGGCTGGATTCGAACCCGCCACCTTAGGTGTATGTGGCTGGCGCCTTAGCCACTTGAGCCACAGGTGCTGAGCCACCAAGCTGTTTTCTGAGGCATTCGTGTTAAGCCTTGGGGTATTTCATCACATTCATGATATTTGATACAGAATCCATCAGACCCAAGGATACAGCCTAGGATCTTTTTCAAAATGTAATTAAAATAGAAAACATACTTTAAAATACAAAGTTTTGTTTCCTAAGGGACCTTCTAGTTATAAAGCTTATAACTAGTTATTATTTTCTTTTTTTCTTTTGAGACAGAGCCTCAAGCTGTCCCCCTGGGTAGAGTGCCGTGGCATTACAGCTCACAGCAACCTCCAACTCCTGGGCTCAAGCGAGTCCCCTGCCTCTGCCTCCCAAGTAGCTGGGATCACAGGCGCCCGCCACAACGCCCGGCTATTTTTTTTTTTTTGGTTGCAGTCATCATTGTTGTTTGGCGGGTCCGAGCTGGGGATTCGAACCCGCCACCCTAGGTGTACGTGGCTGGCACCTTAGCCGGTTGAGCTATAGGCGCCGAGCCATAACTAGTTATTATTTTATAGGACTTCTAGTCCAGGTAATCTCAGCACAGGCTGCATGATATGTGATATGCTGCATCTTGCCCCAGAAAGACCCCCAGAACTTGGCCTATGTGAGTTGCTGGCAGTTGAATTTACAATATCCACTGTCACCTTGAGTAACCTGCTTCCCTGAGGCTAACCTCTACCTGATACTGGAAAGGCCCTCCGCCAGGAGTTCTTGAGGGAAGTGGGAAGGATGTGGAAATTCCAGAGGCACAGTGGAGAGGAAGGTGGTTAACACCCACCCAGTTCTCTTGCCCACATCCAAGTTCAGAGGTTGTCAGGAATCCAGGGTTGATGATCCAAAACCAGATTTGTCTGGTGGATTCACTCGGGTTTGCAGAGTGATTGACAACCAGCCCTCTCAGGAAGGTCGATCTGTTCCCAGATAAATTAGGAACTAGACAGAATGGGGCACTTAGGATCACTCTGCGTAACAACCCCATGCGGTTCCAGAATAAGCTGCTCAGGCACTGAGCAGTGGAAACACCGAGTTTGGTTCCCGAAGGCATCTTACCTCAGTCCTATGATTTTTAATGAGCTGATTCTGGTCTATATTCCAAATTTCCTTTCTGTCATTTGATAATAAAATATTTTTGTATCTCCATGTGCAAAAGAGCTGTATGAAGAACATTTAAAAACTGCACTTAGCTATTCAGTTTTCTTCATAATTACGAGCTGGCACTTTGTTCTCCTTTCCACCTGCAAGCACTTAAAAGCAATCTCTCCAGCTCTTATAATTACGTCTTAATTATTTCTGAGCAGATCCCTTTTCTCATCTTTATGCCAAGATTGCATGATTAACACATTTTTATCTCTTATGCTTAATCTTTTTATTATCTTATTTGTCTTTTCCCCTTCAGTTACCAACGCAGTACGCATTTATTCAAGCGCAAAGAAAAATTATTATCCTCCATTTGCTAATGTACATTTTCCTGCCAAAGATCCAAATTCTGCTCTTCCTGCAAAAGCACCGAGCACATTTGTATATTCCAAGTCAAAAATGATATTCAACGACAATAATCTCAAACAAAACAACAAAAAAATATAAAATTTGAGTTTGAGTTTTCATTGAATGGTCATACGGTTGTTTCCCATCTTTTATTAATATTTCTACAATGTTTCCATAGTATTTAATAAATTGCTTTTGACACATGACTCTGTGGAATCAAAGGTATTTTTAATTTTGATAGTTATTACAAATCCTCCTCCAAGGATGAAGTCCCAGTGACAGTCCAACAATATACAAATACCTTCCCCCACCTCCTTGTGGCGAGTTGGGTTAAACTTGGCCTCCTCACCAAGGGCTAGGAGGTGCCGGATTGTTTGGAACAGCTTTGATTAAGCCGGCAGGTGCCATGTGTTCTGAGTAATTGTCATTAGTGTGTAATGTGGAGCCACTGTTGTCCTGGCTACTGGATGAGGCCCCAAAGCTTTCCCTCTGGGGGCAAAGAAGCTTCCTAGGCCAGCTCACCTGCCCCCATGAGCTGAAAGAAGGTGGATGTCCCCAGGCCTGCTTCCTGGCCACCACAAGTTGAATAAAGGGCATGTCACAGCTACCTTCAACCCCAGGTTTCTTTGGCGGTCTGTCCCAATCCAGTGCCAACCTTTTCAGCTTCAACCAGGGGCACTATGATGCTCATCAGTATAACGTGTCCTAGTATAGTTTTTAATTTTGTTGTTTTGTTTGAAAAATAAAATTCTGTTTTCATTTGTGTAAGGACAGGAAAAAGTGGCCCTTCTCTCCCGTGGCCTTGGGTGTGGACAAGATGAAGTTGTCAGGCTTTCCTCCCTGGGAGAGCACCAGGTGCTCCTAGACCGTGTGCTCAAGCCGTGCTATGTGACTGCTGCTCCGCCTATTACCACTGTTGTTCCCCTGGGTATGAAGGTGGCCAGGACCTTTCCCTGTGCAGATTTCAGATTCCAGATCGCAGATCGTGATGTGTAATTTAGCTCCCCGGCCTCCAGGAGCTAGGGCGGACCATCCCCCTACTTCAGCTCACCAGCTGCCCATGAGCTGAGTAAAACACGCTTCCCCTGCCCTCCAGGCCTGAGTTTCTCTCTGCTCCGGCCAAATTAGAACCCTGGCACTACAATTGGTGTTTCATTAATCCTGAGTGGGGTTCCGTGTCTTTGGGTATGTTTCTATGTGCTTTGTATTTACTTTTCCATGAACTGCCTGTTTATATTCTTTGCTCAAAGAATTATTCATATATTTATATTCTTTCCTAATTGATTTATAGATATTCTTTATAGTTAAGGAAATTAGTATTTTAGTACATATTTGACTTTTTTCCCAGTTTGATTTCAATTTCTGAGTTTGTGGAGTTTTTTTCCCTGTGAAAGTTGCCAAATTTTATGTGGCGAAATATGAAGTACTTTACCCCTTTTGAGCTTTGTGTCATGCCTTCTCCATTCAGAACTTATTTTAAAAATTATTCCACATTTTTTCTAATAATTTCATTTGTATTTACTCCACTGGAAACTTATTTTGGTAGAAGGAGTAAGGTAAGAATCCCACCTTCTTTCTTTCCAAACGGCCCGCCCGTTGTTCCAGCCCCTGGTGGAGCCTCCATCCCCCACCTGTGGAGTGTTGTACATTCCCCTTCCTGTCTGAGGCCACTTCTGAACTTCCTGGCCTGTGATATTGGTCTGACTCACCATGACATAGGAACAGACTATAATGACCTTTGATAATTGCATTCATATATCTCATAGAGCTAATTTCCCTTTTATTAAAATTTTTCAGAATTTTCCTGTCCATCTTTTCACATTTACTGTTCTCATGTGGACTTAAGAGTTCCAGTCATTTTATTGGGATTGTCTAGAATGTCTACTGGGCTTGACCTTCACGTGTAAGTCAGCTATCTGTGACACCCAAACGTGCCATGCTGGACTTCTCCATGTTGTGAAATGATTAAAATGAGTGCCGTTCAGGCCTCAATGTGCTTAGAATCACCTGGGGAACTGGTGACTGCTGACGCAGTAGGTTGGAGTGGGATTTGAGAGTCGGGTTTGCAGCAAGAGCCCAGGTGATGGCGCTGCTGCTGATCCTGGTCGCCCCTGAGTGGCAGGGTGTAAATACGCCAGGAGCACGCCCCCCCCACGTTGGGTAGATTTCGCCCGCACCAGAACCTGCTGCTTTTTGTGAAAGCTGCTCTTTGACAATGCTCTTTATTTCTTTTATAATTGGTCTAATTAGATTTTCTTTCTCATCTAGGATAATTTCTGTTACTTTCTATTTTTCTAGAAATTCATTTAATCTAGATTTTCAAAGTCATTTCCATGAACTTGAGCAAAATAAGCTTTTAAATCATTTTAACTCCCCGCTATTGAATGTTTTTTCCCCTCCTTCTCAATTAGACTAAGAATTTTTTTCCCCAAAGATCCAGTTCTTGGATTGATCTCCTCTATCATGTTTTTCTCTTTACCATTTACTTTTATCTTGACCTTTTTAACTTTATGTTTGCTGTTCTTGAATGTTTCTCTTATTTTCACTCGGTGGGGGAAAGGGAGCTTTTATATTCTTATATGGGAACCAAAGTCGACAGATCTGAGCTCCAAGTCAGGCCTTCTCTCTGCCCACATTTCTGCTGCCCACCCCACCTTTCTTCCCTCCTGTAATACCCACAAGAACCTTTTTTCCATTTGTTTAAGGAGATTTAAGGGTACAATGGTTTTTTGTTACAGGGATGAAGTCTAGGATTCTAACATACCTCTCACCTGACTCACGCACAGCTTTCATCCCCTACCCTCCCCCCCCCCGCCTCCCCTTTCTGTCTCCAGTACCCTTCAGTCACTCTGTGACCATATGCACACCCACTGCTGCGCTCCCACGGAAAAGTGAGAACAGATGGTATTTGTTTTAAACTAGACTTTCAGGGTCCTAAAAAGAATTTAGAGACCAGTTAAGTTGCCACAGTCTTTCCTTACCACTGAAAGAATAGATTTGGGAAGTTTGCATTTTGGAAAGCAATGGGGTTGCGCCCTTTTCAGGACTCAGCTGCCTCAAAGAAATGATCAAAGAGCAAAACGCCACTTACATGGCCACAAGTGAAGGGTAGCTGGGCAGGGTTCCGTTGCACGTAGCCCACCTGGCAGGCCGTCCTGTTATGCCGCCTCCAAGCCAGGCTGCTTTTCCTGCCTAACCAGGATTATTTAACTCTCTGAAACGCCTAAAAAACCAAAAGAGACACAAACCTCTAGCTCTGGGATCCTTTCCAGGGTCATGGTTTTCTCTCAGCTGTTTTTCTCCCATCCCCAGTCTTCCTCTGCCTTGTGCTTTCCCTTCATGGTTTACAATAGATTGTGAACCCCAGGGGGTCAGGATTCTGCCCCCCTCTTCTCTCTAGGCTCTCTCCCCCTCCACCTCCCACCCCACTGCCCTGGGAGGTGCATCTTCCCTGGGTGCCTGCCTGGTAGTCATTCAGCTGTTAGCCTCTGTCCGTGCGTGGGGCTGGCAGGTGCAGGGTAGCACAGCTTCACGGGTTGCCATGGTGACTTCTCTGCTGAGGGCAGAACCTCTGACTCCCCCAAGTCAGTCTTCATTCTTGCCTTATTCTTGTGCCACAGGGATGCTAACAGCAGCCCAGGGGAAGGACATTTGAGCCCAGTGTTATCCCTGCCCCCTCCCCTCATACTGTGGTGCCTGAGTACCTTCAATATCACTTAAGTATCTCTGACAGCGCCACGTCCCTGAGCTATGGGGCCATTCGGGGGAGCACAACACCCTCCATGTTCTCTCTGCCATCACTTTTACCCACTCAGAAAGACTCTTGTTAGAATTCCTGGATGTGAATTCTCCCAAAGAAATCTCTATCGGTCATCACCTGGAAGTGCTAGCTCCGCCTTTGCTGGAAAAATCAAGGCCTTGTGTCCTTGCCCCAGATCTCTATACTTGCAGGAAAATGACCCAGACGAAGCTTTTGACCCATCACTACATGGTTTTCAGAGGACAGTCAGCACAAAAACACCATAACTAATGCTAAATTACTTCACTCATTTGAGATCTTTCTTTGAGTCCACCTGCCCTGCATAAACCATTTAGAAATATCTAAAGAAGGGCAGATTCTTAATTCCGGTATGGGGTGTCTGCCTGGAAGCAACCCTGAAAGACTCTTAAAATGTTAATATCAACTTTACATTAAAATGTAAATGTACATAAATATCCATATGAATGTGGGCTGCAGTTATTTTAAACATAGATGAATTGCTTTGAAAATTCACCCTTTAAAAAAAGCTAAAAATGGTTTTGAATAATTAGGAATTTTAACTTTTAGAGAACTGGAAAGAATACAGACAAAAGTAACAATCGCTCAAATTTGTGAATGGCTGTAATGGCTGACGTGCTTTCAATGTGTGATTGTGCTTGGTCCTGACAGTGGCCACACATGGAAGGCTGAGAAGATGAGACCAGCCACAGTTTAAATATTAGGAAAATGCATTTCTCTGATTAGGGACAATGAGCACTTTTCTCGTGTGTGTTGGTCATTTGTCGGCCTTTAGAGAAGGTTCTGTTCATGTCTCTTGCCTGATAAGTGGGATTGTTTGCTTATTTTTTTATTAGTTTGAGTTCTCTGTAGATTCTGGCGATTAGCCCTTTGTCAGATTCATAACATGCAAATAACTTTTCCCATTCTGAAGGTTGTCTGTGTGCAGAAGCTTTTTAGCTTAAGTCCCATTTGTTTATTTTTGGTGTTGCTGTGATTACTGAGAGTCTTCGTTAAGTATTTCCCCAGGCGAACATCAAGAGTTTTCCCCACACTTCTAGTTTTTAATCATTTCATGTCTTAGATTTAAATCTTTTATCCACTGTGAGTCAATTTTTGTAAGTGGTGAGGTGAAGGTCCAATTTCAGTCTTTTACGTACGGTTATCCACTTCTCCCAGCACCATTTGTTGAATAGGGATTCTTTTCCCAAGTGTAAGCTTATTTAGCTAATCAAAGATCAGATGGTGATAAGAGACTGGTTTGATCTCTTGGTTTTCTACTCTGTTACGTATGTCTATATCTCTAATTTTGTGCCAGTTCCATGCTGTTTTGATCACTATAGATTTGTAACATAACCTGAAGTCAGATAAAGTGATGCCTCCAGCTTTGTTTTTTCACTAAGAATTACATTGGCTGTGGGTTTTTTCTGGTTTCATACAAAACAAAGAGCTATTTTTTTCCCCCAAGTTCTTCAAAGTATGTTATTTTAATGGGCATTACATTAAATCTATAGATCACTCTGGGTAATATAGAGATTTTGACTATGTTAAGATTTCATTCAACCCCAGAGAGAATAGCTCACATCACAAAGTCCCAAAGCTGCAGATGTTGGCATGGTTGTGGAGAGAAGGGAACACTTTTACATTGTTGGTGGGATTGCAAACTAGTGCGGCCTCTGAAAAGAAGTATGGAGTATCCACAAAGAACTACAAGTAGACCTTCCATTTGATCCCACAATCCCATTACTAGGTATCTACCTAGAAGAAAAAAATTTTTGCCATAAGAACATTTGCACTAGAATGTTTATTGAGCTTAATTCACAATCACCAAGATGTGGAATCAACCCAAGGGACCATCAATCCATGAATGGATTAATACACTGTGGTATGTGTAAACCATGGAGTACTACTCAGCCATAAAAACCATTGGGCCTTTACATCTTTTGTACTTAACCTGGATAGATTTGGAGAACATTCTCTTTAGTATCACAAGAATGGAAAAGCAAGTATCCAATGCAGTCAATACTAACATGAACCAAATAGATGAACAGCTGCACTCCCACATGAGACAAAAACACTACATCTAAATAGGGGGTGCAGGGGGAAGGAGTGAGGAGAGGGGAGGGTTCAGTAAGCTCCCACCTAAGGAGCACAATGTAAGGGTGCATGGCACACCTCCTGGGTGAAGGGCTCAGTTAGAACTTGAACTCTAGCAAATGCAGACAAACACTATAACCTGCTTGTACCTTTACCAGTCTGAAATTTAAAAAAAGATAAGTAAAATGCAACTCAGAAAATAGGTGTTCCCTCGGCAAACACTGTACCGTGGCCACTGCAGTGCTGTGCTCCATACTAGCTGCCCATTAAAATCACCTAAGGAGCTCCCTAGAAATTGGGCACCTGGTCCCAACTAATTCTTAACATGCAGTCAGGGTTGCGAAGCAATGTTAACAGCCTTATTCACAGCACCTTGCTCAAAAGTATACAAGTAGAAAATTGAGGGGTTTTTTTCCCATTTTTAACTCTCAATGAAAATTTTCAATGTAAATATAAAAAAATTGCAGTTCTTCATCTGAACTGTTTCATGTTTTCTGTCATCCTTTAAGTATAATGCAGACATGTGAGATGATATGTAATTTGCATATCTGTGGGTGAAATATCTGCTACTAAATATACCTTCCCATTTTTTGTTCCCTTTACCCCTTTTTGTGACTTGAAATAAGTCATCCCCAAGGTTACTTAGAGCTAATTAAATATTTTTTCACTCTGTTGACATGAAAAGAACTATGAGCCACGTGGCTTGTGCTGGAAGTTTATCACCTCATCTTCACAATGACACGAGCCACCAGGGAGGAATCCATTTGTGGGGAAACATCAGAAAGCTTTAAAGACCAAGGCTAATTTGTTTCACAAGATTCTCTTTGACCATTAACCCGTCCACCTGTCAACAAGCAAAGCCAGTTGTCTTTTGAGATCTGAAGAGAAATGGATCAAAAGACAATGGAAACATGAGTACTGCGGGGCTTTCAGAGTTAGGTTTCTGAAGTCTGTTTTCTTGAAAGAAGAGACATTGTCTCGGGATTGAAATTATAAATTTTCATTTGCACTAATGCAGCTGCGAAGAGTATTCCAAAACCAAGATCCCAACTGGGCACAGATAAAAGACTTAAAATATGTGCAGAATTAATTTTTAAAGCATTTTAGTTTGCTCACCCCCCCCCCTTCTGATAGACCACCCTGTGGAGTCAGAATCTCCTCGGCAGCCTGTGATCTGGAGCACCCCACTGTGTCCTGGGCAGCCCTCCTTGCATATACGCTTGTTTCTGAAAAGTGAGGAATGAAATTAGCCAGCCTCATATTCTGATGAAATAACAGTTACAACACAGGCAAGTCCACCGCGAGCAGCTGCATCTTCACTGACTGAGACTGGCGGCATTTTCTGCAAGTTGAGAAATGGAGGTTATGGCAGAAGATTACGTGTTATCAAAATGCATTTCGTTATTCACTGCAATCTCCTAAAAGGCCTGATGATGACAAAAGCAAATGGGTCAAATCCAGTAGCTGGTCATTCCAGCAGACCCATTCACAGTCAAATCACAGCCTTTACGAGAAAATTACAGAGAGTGAAAGAAACCCCAGGCTCCTTACCTGATCCCTAAATGCTATCAGGTGCCTAAATGGTCTCACCAATGAGGGAGCTCATCTTCTGACTCGATTTTGAGTAATAAGAAAGTGATTTTTCACTCAGCTCTCAATCCATAAATCTCAGAGTCCAAAGCCTTACATGATGCCCAGTGGATGCTTCTGAGCAGAAATCTGAAGACTGTAGACCCAGGGTCTCCCGAAGACATTTGCCTCACACACTGTGCCTCTCCCTGCCCACTGCCTGCAGGAGAGGTGAAACACACCAGACGACGTCTTTAAGTAGCCACTTCTTACTCTACTGTGACCGGTTGCTTTTCTTACTATTCTTATTTCTTGACCTCTCTCTTCTTGGTAATTGAGGCTGTTTCCATGAGTCAGCAGAGAACCAATTCTTGCTACTACTGCTTGGCTGATAAGAAAGCCACAAATTGGCTCGGCGTCTGTGGCTCAGGCGGCTAGGGCGCCAGCCATGTACACCTAAGGTGGAGGGTTCGAATCCCCAGCCCGGGCGTGCCAAACAACAATGATGGCTGCAACCAAAAAATGGCCAGGCGTTGTGGCAGGCGCCTGTGGTCCCAGCTGCTTGGGAGGCTGAGGCAGGAGACTCGCTTGAGCCCAGGAGTTGGAGGTTGCTGTGAGCTGTAATGCCACGGCACTCTACCCAGGGGGATAGCTTGAGGCTCTGTCTCAAAAAAAAAAAAAAAAGAAAGCCACAAATTGTATTAGGTATGACCCCTCTGTAGCAGGTATTTTCACAAGGTTTGGCGAACATACATATCACTGATGCAACATTTTGTAAAACCACAAGCAGTCACCTGCTACTGCAGTGTATTTGATATAATGCAGCAGCTCCTGTGCCAGCTGTGTCACTACACAACCCCCATGAACACAAGATCCAGCAACAAGGAAATGGATAATTTTCAAAAAATAAGTCAATAAACCACAAGAAAAATCAGCCCCATAGTGTTTTAAAAAAATACATCTGCCCAGGAGTTTGAGGTTGCTGTGAGCTGTGATACCACCGCACTCTACGGAGGGTGACAAAGTGAGACTCTGTCTCAAAAAAAAAAAAAATCTGTTCTCTCTGATATGCCTTTGAATGTATAATAACATCAAGGACCTAACTGCCAAAATCGCAATATTTTTTTATTCCTGTGATACTTGCTTTAACCAATTTTATTTTTGTTTATCCGAGGACAAACCTCAGATAACCATTATTAACTCTTCCGCTGTTTTCTCTTAAACTACTCTTAATATTGATGAGTAAAGACTTCCCACCCCAACATTCAAAATACTAAAGAATTATAATCAGACACCAAGGCAGTGTTCCTAGCTTTTGCAACACTGAAAAGAAATACAAATAAAAGAATTAATCTGTGGGGCATTCCGGCAGGAAAATCACTCAACACACACAAATGTCCTTCTCAGGCACCACATTAAATTAAAACACACAGACATGTGCACTAGAATGTTTATTGTCCGATTCACAATGGCCAAGACATGGAAGCAACCCAAGTGGCCATGACCCCAGGAAAGGACTAATAGACTGTGGCATGTGTACACCATGGAATACTATTCAGCTCTAAGGAAACATGGAGACTTTACGTCTTTGGTGTTTACCTGGATGGAGTTGAAACACATTCTTCTTAGTAAAGTATCTCAAGATTGGAAAAGGAAGAACCCAATGTACTCAATACTAATGTGAAACCAATATATAAACAACCACAAGCCCACACAAGAGGAAAACACAATTATACTCTAGTAAGGGGCAGGAAGGAGGGGGGGAGAAGGGGAGGAGGGAGGGTGAACAGCGCTGGGGAATCAACTGACCAGCTTCCCCCGAGGCACCTCAGAGCGAGGCATAAGGGGGGGAGAAAGCCTAAACACGTCCAGTCGCTTCTCCGACGCCAAAGAACCCACCAGTTACGGGAGCGCAGAGTCCTTTTTGTCCCTGACATCCAGGGCCCTATGTGTACCACATACAGGAAGTGACAGGCCCTTATGGGGGAATCGCACTGCTGTGTGTGGTCTGGACGCCACGCGGCAGGGGACAGAGTGTCTCCCTCAGACAGGTTTAAATGAACTTCCTAAATGTATCATCCCCCAGATTGGAGGCTGCTTCATTCCTGCACTCCTGTTAGTGTCAACACGAATTTATAAACACCCTGCGGCAGAGAGGGAAAGAAGTGGTGCCAAAGCTCAGCAGAGAGGACTAGGACAGTGTTAAGAGATGGTGTCCAGGCCTTCCTCAGTATCCAGGGGGACGGGTCCTAGGACCCCCTCAGGTACCACAACCCACAGGTTGCCAAAGTCCCTTACATAAAATGAGATGGTGTTTGCATATGACATGCTCACATCCTCTTGTGTACTTTAAATCCTCTCTAGATCACTTAGAATACCTAGGCTCGGCGCCTATAGCTCAACCGGCTAAGGCGCCAGCCACCTACACCTAAGGTGGCGGGTTCGAATCCCCAGCCCAGACCCGCCAAACAACAATGACGGCTGCAACCAAAA
>NW_003852448.1:9970477-9988207 GCF_000181295.1 Otolemur garnettii | reverse complement strand
TTAGAATACCTAATACAATGTAAATAGCATATGAATAGTTATACTGTGTTTAGGGAATAAAGACAGAAAAATTCTGTACATGTTCAGTATGGGCACATTTGTCTTCCAAATATTCCTGATCCACGGTTGGTTGAATCCATGGATGGGGAGCCCACAGGTAACGGAAGTCACAGATATGGAAGCCGCAAACACGGAGGGCCAACTGCAGGATGCCACACAGCTGGGCTGCACAGCCCCCGCTCTGAGACTCGCTGATCTAGACTCTCAGGGCTCACCTTGAACTGCAATGAGATATGTGGACAGAGTCCTGGAGGAGGGGTCCAAAGACCTCGTCCTTGTTCTACTGACGCTGGCACCTGCCAACCATGCAGCTTTGACCTAATCCCCATCCATTCTGCATCTCAGCTTGTGGAACTAGATATTCGACAAAAGCCACATGTCACTTCTGCACAGTTCAGGATACCACAAACAAAGCAATCAGCCTTCAGAATGGGAGATTTTTGCATGTTATGAATCTGACAAAGGTCTGAGAACTAGAATCTACAGAGAACTCAAACAATAAGAAAAGAGCAAACAACCCCCTCTATACGTGGGCAAGAGACAAATGGCCAACAAACACATGAAAAAAAGCTCGTCTTTAATCATCAGAGAAATGCAAATCAACCACTCTGAGAAATCACCTAACTATAGTAAGATTAGCCCACATCACAAAGTCCCAAACTGCAAATGCTGGTGTGGATGTGGAGAGAAGGGGCCACGTCACTGCTGGTGGGACTGCAAGCTACTACAACCTTTATGGAAAAGTTTGATCCTCAAAGATCTAAAAGTTGACCTTCCATTTGATTCCACAATCCCATTACTAGGTATCTAACCAGAAGGACAAAACTCATTTTACCATGAAGATGTTTGCACAAGAATGTTTATTGCAGCCCAAGGCATAATTGGCAAGTCATGATCACCCAAATGCTGATCAACCCATGAATGGATCAACAAATTGTGATACATGTAAACCATGGAATGCTATTCAGCCATAAAGAAAGGTGGAGACTTTACATCTTTTATGTTTATCTGGATGAAGTTAAAACACATTCCTAGTAAAGTATCACAAGAATGGAAAAATATCCAAGGTACTCAATACTAATATGAAACCAAGATACATACAATTACATGTTCATATGAACAATAAAACAAATACAGTCTAGTGTGGGGGCAGGGGAAGGAGGCAGAAGGAGGGAGGGCATTTGGCAGTATCTCACCTACTTGGCACAAAGCAGGGTATATAGCACCCCCACCCCAGTGTGAGGGGCTCTTTACAACTGGAACTTTACCTTGAAAGTGAGAACAATGGGCCTGGCGCAGTGGCTCACGCCTGGTATTCTAGCACTCTGGGAGGCCAAGGCAGATGAATTGCTTGAGTTTATGAATTGAAGACCAGCCTGAGCAAAAGCAAGACCCTGTCTCTACTAAAAATAGAAAAACTGAAGCAAGAGGATTGCTTGAGCCCGAGTTGGAGGCTGCTATGAGCTATGAGGCCACAGCACTCTACCCAGGGCAACAGCTTGAGACTGTCTCAAAAAAAACCAAAAAAACAAAGAGAGAACAATGTAATCTAAAAATGTTTACCCTCATATTAATTTGAAATAAAAAACAGGTGTCACAATCTATACTCTAAGTGCCTGGGATAGCATCCAATAAGAACTGATTTATAAGCAATTACAACTAAACATTAAAGAAGGAAAAATTTGCCCACCTGAGAAACATATTTGTCTAACATGAAAATGGACATTAATGCCTTACCTTTATTTTATAGAGTACAAACAAAACTGAGTATTTTTTAATGAATTATTTCGAACTAAAATACTTGTTTATGTTAATCAGACTAAAGAATACAAAGTCAGGCTCGGCTCCTGTGGCTCAAGCGGCTGAGGCGCCAGCCACATGCACCTAAGGTGGCGGGTTCGAGTCCCCAGCCCGGGCCCGCCAAACAGCAATGATGGCTGCGGCCAAAGGATGGCCAGGCGTTGTGGCGGGCACCTGTGGTCCCAGCTACTTGGGAGGCGGAGGCGGGAGACTCGCTTGAGCCCAGGAGTTGGAGGTTGCTGTGAGCGTGATGCCATGGCCCTCTACCCAGGGGGACAGCTTGAGGCTCCGTCTCAGGAAAAAAAAAAAAAAAAAGAATACAAAGTCAGGCAGGGCACAGTGGCTCATGCCTATAATCCTAGCACTAGGGAAGGCTGAGGCAGGTGGATCACCTGAGCTCACAGGTTCCAGCCCAGCCTCAGCCAGAGCGAGACCCCCGTCTCTAAAAATAGCCGAGCATTGTGGCAGGTGCCTGTAGTCCCAGCTACTTGAGAGGCTGAGGCAAGAGAATCGCCTAAGCCCAAGAGTTTGAAGTTGCTGCAAGCTATGATGCCATGGTCCTCTACCAAGGGTGACAAAGTTAAAAAAAAATAAAAAATGCAAAGTCAGCCTAGTCTGGGCGCATTAGTAAGTCTTCTTCCTGAAAGACAATTGAGACAAGCCAAAAGTCAGCTGGGAAGCTGATGGAAGGTGGGAATATAGTAAAATCAATATTCATTCCATACTTTCGTATCAAAGTTGGTGTTATTTAAACAATCCAGACATATAACAGATAAGTTTATTCTGTTTCTTTCCATCCAATTACCCTCTTTTGGCCCTGGATCTTGGACAATCACACAAGCAGCTGCTGTTTTCCCTCTCCTTTAAGAAGCTGGAAGTATAATAAGGCTTGTTTAACTTCACAAGCCAGAAGCCAGAAATTCATACTCCTTTCCCCATTTAAAATGGGGCACTGTGGCTGACTGGCCACCTTTAGAAACTGAAGTGAAAGGTCTGAATGGGAGACTCAGGACTGGTCAGTACCGGACACATTCTGTCCTCCCTGCACGAAAACCTGCTGACCTTGAGAAATCTCTCCCCCTCTTCAAACTGATTAGCAGAATCCTCTCTTAAAATGAAACATCCTTTATACCTTCAGCATCTCAGTTGATAACTACTTGTTTTCATATCTATTCCCCAAAATATCAGTCAGTTGTGAATGGCTAAAACAAATTATTTAAGAAAAGTCATTTTCTACCATTTAACTCAGACTTGAAAAGAGAAAATAAAACGAAATAAAACACAAAGAAGCTGGACAAAAAAAGGTATATATACATCGTCTAGCCCAGAACCCACTGTGCAGTGTTGCCATTTAAGTTAAATTATAATTAATAGCAGCTGTTTTGTTGAAGTGTCTCAAATTATCACTTCAGATGCTGAATGAAGCTCCACTGGTTTCCATGGAGATATTTTCTCCAGGAGATGTCAAATACAATCTAATTTTTTTTTTCTCTAATACACAATAGCCTGGAGCTTCTAGCACCTTTCATTGTGGGGGGTTTTGTGTTAAGTAATTGTGATTTATTTTTATATGCACTTAAGTGCGTTTTATTTGCAATTGGTTTCTGAGCCTAAAGTCTATGGTTTTACATATTTTGAAACTTAGTAAATAAGAACCACAACCACCAAATTTATCTTCCATAGTAAAAGAAAAAAATGCTTATACCCCCACTTCTCCCTACCTACTCATTGGAAAGGATAAGAAATTGGAAGATAAAGAATTCAAAAAATTTTTTTTGAAGTTTTGGCTGGGGCTAGGCTTGAACCCACCTCCTCTGGTATACGGGGCTGGCGCCCTACTCCTTGAGCCACAGGTGCCACCTAAGAATTCAAATTTTTTAAAATATTCTGTTCCTTCATATCAGTTTCTATTACTTAAGTCCTTGCCTTGATAACTACTTTTATTTTTCACATCCTGTAAATGGAATCAAAATTATATTCCAACAATCACATTTTAAAGCACATTTAGAACTACCCTGGTTGCATGCTCGTCTCTGTAACAGCGGTACACCCATTCTCCATTCCATGTTGGACCCTTGAGGGGTTTATATCTGTTACCAAGGGAATGGTGGGTTTCTGTTCTTCCTCAGTGTGAGCTCAGTTCTTAAGTTTGCCACATTGCTCAGCTGATACTGTCATCACAAGGGATTATCCTTTGTCATATAAAATGTCTCTCATGCTCAGCTTTTGAAGATGAGGGCAGTCAGACAGCCCAGCAACCATAGGGAAAGCCAGTGGGCTAAACTTCTTGGTGGTCTTAAGACCGTGCAATGTTGACCATTTAATAGAACCAGTATAGACCAATAGCCTGTCATCAGAGACAGTTCTGCTTAGTGTTTAAGAAACAATTTCTGGAGCCAACTTCCCAGGTACAAATACCACTTCCTGGTCTTGCAACCTCAAATAAGTTTTTATCCTTCCAATGTGCCAACCTTGGGCGGCGCCTGTGGCTCAAAGAGTAGGGCGCCGGCCCCATATGCCGGAGGTGGTGGGTTCAAACCCAGCCCTGGCCAAAAACAAACAAACAAAAAAAAGCCAGTGTGCCAACCTCACCAGGGTCCACATGAGGATTAAGTGAGTTGATATGTGAAAAGGACTGAGAACAGTGCCTGGCTTATAGGCAGTGTAATTGCTGTTTTTTGAACAGCTTGTTCCTGAAACCTGAATTTTGTGTAAATTAACATGAAATTGTTGGCACTCCACAATAGAAGGGAAACACTGCTAGGTTGATTCCACCACAACTAACCACTTGATTTTCTGCTGTTTTTGCAACTTTGCCTTTGAAAGTTGTTCCATGGTCCTAGAAACACTGGACTAGGCCCTAGAAAGTTTTCTTTCTAAGAAACTTTTTTTGGAATATAATTTTGATTCCATTTACGGGGTGACTAATTTCACGTAATCCTAGAATTTAGAGTTTTACTACTCATCACATATAAGCAACCTGCGTGGTGATTTGGGACCTTTGTTGCCTAATGTTGGAGTTCAGAACTTGTCCCTGGCCCTCGAGTCCCAGCTGTCTCAGTTGCCAAGGGAAAGACCCCACACTTGCCTCCACTCAGCACGCAGACGTGTGAGGTGCTAATTACACTGTCATCTCGCTTTCATGGTAAAGTCTTTGAAGAATTTAGTAAAGAAAAGGGCAAAACACCTTTAGGAATGGAATGAAACATTCATATTTTACATTCCTTTTTGGGAAAGGGAAGTATACTTTTACTCCCTGGTTCAAATATACACGACTGTCCTACCGTTTCTGTATAATGATGGAGAACAACCCCAGGCCTGCTGTCACAAAGTATGTTTGTCGTTCCTTTTCATTTTCCCGAAAACGGAAGAAGGGAAAAAAAGGGAAAATGCACACGTGGTGAGCGCTTAGACTGCTTCTCATAACAGAAGACAAAGGCCGTGGCAGGGAAGAACGTCTGCGTGGAAGTGTGACTGTGGCAGTGTGTGGGTACACTTCAGCCCCGCGGTATCTCTGCCCGCTCTGTGGTGAGCAGAGCCGCAGTGCACCTCAGTGGGCTCTGAAGCCAGGGCCAGGCTGCTACTGAGCTGCTCCTGGGAGAAGACGGTCCCATCATCGGTTCTCCCCACAGTGTGTCCTTCCCAGCCTGCACTGGGCAGAAGGGGCAAGGGGAGCTAATCCCTGGGTGGTCCAGTGGAAACATGTCTGTGAATATGATCACGAGGATAACCAGAAGGACATGCAAGGGAAATACACACACTCTCATGAGACAGTAAATCAGAGCTGATGAATATCAGCACGTAGGGTCACTCAGGGATCCAGAAGGTGTATTGAATGCTGTCTTATTGGATGCAAATGTGATCTTGAGACCATTAATATCTAGTCTGTTTTGAATTAACACTGGAAATTTGGATCTACTCATAATCTTACCAAAATATAGGTTCCATGATATTACAACATTAAAATTGCTCAGCTTCCCCCAGCAAGCGGGGCAGGGAACCTGTGTGTTGGCAGCAGAGTGGCCCGTGGTGGCTCAGTCTTATCCTCCACGTCTCAGTGGCATCCGTTGGTTTCCGTTTTTCCCTACATGCATTTCCAAGAGGATGTTGGTATCCAGGGAAAAGGATGGTTGCAATAAAATATATCTATCAAAATAACAATTGCTCTGATTGCCAGAATAAAATGGCTTTGCCTCAAGGGAATAAGCACTCACATGCATCAGGACAGCCAGGCTTAAGTTATAAGTAAAGCCATGGAAATGGGGGTGCTTGTGCAAAGAGAAAAAAGAACGAGAATTTCGCCCTCGAGTCTCGTGAGTTTCTGTTGACCTGAGGGTTTCCACTGACTGTTTCTAACAGCGACAGTCTCTAGTGGATGAGGAATCATTACTGTCTGTATTCAGTACGTTCAGCCCTCTGGGAAGAGTAAGAATGCGCCTCACTTTAAGGATTTTACGCCTGCTTGGAAGACTTTATTATTCCTTAAGGCACACGGTGTTTCCACATCCCCTCAGCTTATTTTCGCTGTAGTTGTCATTGTTGTTTAGCAGGCCTGGGCCAGACTCAAACCCGCAGCCCCGGTGTATGTGGCCAGCGCCCTAACTACTGAGCTATGGGCGCCGAGCCTCCTACTAGACTGGCCTTAATTACCTCCTTGCTACTACAGTACAGGCCGTCCCCAGGTTACAAATACAAACAGTGTGAGTTGCATACAACTCGCACTTACCAATGGAGGCTATTACAGGTAATAGGTAAACGTACCTATTCCAACTGACAGACAAATTTAACTTAAGAACAAACCTATAGAAACTTTCTTGTTTGTACGCCGGGGACTGCCTGTCTTAGTGACTGGAACTGCAACGATAATTTAGACTGGCACTTACCCCGAGGTGGCTGAGTATACTTTCAGGAAAGAAGTAGGATTTGATGGACAAAGAGAAGTAAGGAAAGGCCGATGTCCAGACTGCCAGAGGGGGGAGCAAAGGCATGTGAACCTGAAGTGTCGGGAATCCACGTACCTAGAGTGCAGAGTGAGAAAAGAGACCGGGAGGGAAGGGCAGGAGAGAAATCCAGCCCAGGCAGGCTCCTGCCCAGGCCGGTGAGTTTGGGTTCACACCAGAGGCCGGCCTGGGGCCTTTCTAAATGTCCTCTCCTTATTCTCCGTGGGTCATCTCAGGTCATTTCTTCCACTCCTTCCACGCTTTCTTCTGCTGTTTATCAGTCACCTCCAGGGAGCCAGGGAGAGGCCGACCACTAATATCTCTAAGCATCTGTGTTTTTATGGAGTTTTGTGGCCAAGGATGCAGTGCGGTTAGGCCGGCTTTAGAGCAGAGAGAAACCACGCTGTGCTCTGCAGAAAAGCAAACCATTTCCTAGTATCATGACTCTCACATAATGACAGTAAATGACCATTGTAATCGTCACTATCCTTAATATACTTTGAAGGTTCATATTCGTCCGGAAGGGCGAGGGATGGAGGTTTCTGTGCTTATCAAATAGGAGACAAGCAATCTGACCTCCTCATGAAGTATCCAGTTGACTAGTAGGTATCTGCACCTGGGTGGGCGGCAGGCGCCTCAAACTCAGTACAACCAAAACAAAGCAGGTTTCTCTCCTTACCCCTAAAAGAGCTGCTCCTCCCTCGGCCTTGCCCCAGCCAAGCTGAACTGCCGTCCTCGGTCCACCTGTCTGTCTCTTCCTAACCCTGCAACAGCAGGACACGGAGAGTCACTAACTCTGGGATTAGCTCCACCAGGGTGCTAATTCCAGCTGGGCCACTCACTAGCTTGATACCAATATAGACAGACATGGACTAAATAGCATCCAGAGAAGAATAATGACAATGTCAAAATGTCTACAAGAGACACAAAATCAGATGGGCACCTTGACCCAAATATGAATGGTCCGAGTTCTCATCCTTGAAAGGCAGCTTTCAGCCTGGGAAGGGTGGCTTCTGTTGGAAGTATCCACATTGCTGGCCTCGCCTTGCTGTGCCTTGTGCTTGTGTGGGTTCGTGACTCAGCGTCATAACTATGGAGCACTTCCAGGCAATTCAGTGTGAATGGATAGATTCACAGTTCAAACCACATACCTACGTTAGTTTTGAGCATAGAAAGTAAACTCTTCAATGGTGCATGAAATGAACAGACCACATGGGCCAAAGCTGATTCTCATTCGTAACAGCTTTGACTGTTGTTCACTGTTTTCTGCAGCACTCAGAGTCCAACACATGGTAGGCACTCTACAAAGACCGTCAGGGAGTGAGGGATTAAATGAAGTTGTCACATCTGATGTAACATTCTTCCTAAGAGAAGGCTCAGCTTGAAAGAGAGCCAAGGTTTCCTATTATATATTTTTATGTAAACCAGTTTATTCACCTAGGATAATTTTATGATCAATCTAATCTCAGATGATAAGCCTATAAATTAAAGATCTTTGCATTCTTGGACTGGTCTTTGAAATCCTGAGTATCAATCCATGCTATCTATCCAGATAATGCTAAAGGAGAATGGGAGATGAGCTGATGGGGAAGCAGTTCACTGAACCGAAAGCTGGCTCTCCCCATTTCCCTGCCCATCTACCTGGATTTAGGATTGGACCAGATAAAAGAAGCAAGTAGCACCAGAGGTCTCTTTGGCACCTACCAGTTAAAGACTATGGAGAGGTGCAAAGCCATGAAGACTCAGAGTTCGGTTCTCTTTGATTGTACCTTTCTTAGTGTCCGTGGTTTTAATCAATGAACAGCTTTGAAAGACCCTGATAGGTGAGACAGTGTGGAGGATGTATATAGGAAGGAATGATTTTCCCTGTCCCGAACAGCAAGTCTAAGAGAGAAAGAATGAAAGCATATGTTCTAGCAGAATCCGCAATCTCCCCTTTGGCTGCCACAATTCCCAGGGAATCAGAGCAGATAAGCCTCCACCTGCTTTTTTCCACCATCCATGAGATTCTTGGAAGCTTATATGGTCCAGGAATGAATTCGCCTTAGAAAACTGAGTCCTCGGTGAGTTCACATTTAATTATACCAGATAGGCTCGGTGCCTGTGGCTCAAGCGTCTAAGGCGCCAGCCACATACTCCTGAGCTGGTGATTTCAAATCCAGCCCAGGCCTGCCAAACAACAATGACGCTGCAACCAAAAAAAACAGCCAGGCATTGTGGTGGGCGCCTGTGGTCCCAGCTACTTGGGAGGCAGAGACAGGAGAATCGCCTGAGCCCAGGAGTTGGAGGTTGCTGTGAACTGTGATGCCACGGCACTCTGCCCAGGGTGACAGCTTGAGGCTCAGTCTCAAAATAATAATAATAATAATAATCATACCCAATAACTTTCAACTTGTTAATATTTAATTCACACCATCCGTTAGCCACAGGTCTGCTATAGACTGAGGTGATCTGCTTTGGGAAAAGCTGCTTCTACCAAAAGATTTACCCTAACTTCTCCAATAGAAGTCCAGACACACATCTGAAATAGTTTTTGAAGCTGAATCAGTTTGTGAAGATGACAATACTCTGCCAACCTACAGAAAGGCTTCAGGATTTATTTGCCATTCTCGTGCTTAAAGTTTGTTCTTTCTTGGAGAAACATTTAATACAACTGATTCTTAATTTTTGTAATCAAGAAAAATAGCAAATATATTAAGCAGTTGATAGTCTCCTCAACGGTTACGAAATATTACCCCCTCACAAATTCCTGCGGGGCATGATGCTTTATTAAGCCAGGAAAAATACCAGTTTAAAGAAATGATTCCTTTTAAAACCTTCTAATACTGTCACCATCTCTCTCCTTATCTCTCTCCCCTCTCTTCTCTCCTCCTTGGTGCTGCTCTGCAGCCTCCCTCCCCCCACCAATAAAGACTTTTTGTACAAAAAAAAAAAAAAAAATACTGTCACCATAATACCCAATGCCACCCGTTGTGAATGGGAGGCAGATTTCTGCCAAATTCCAGAAGATATACTGTAATATGTAAGCTTGTCTGCCCATGGAACGGGAGCGGGCCAGCTCAGGGAGTCCTAAGATTCTCTGATGTTTATCCAAGTGAGCACAGTGTTGCCCCAGGCCTTGTGCAAAGAGGAATAGCAGCGACAGGGGTGGAGGTTGCTCTGACTCTTGTGGGAGAAAATAGCCAGATAAGTCCATCTGAAATGGAGATTTTAATTGGGAAAACGGGAAGCGTTGAAGAGTTGCATGAAGAAAGAGGTACCGAGTTATTGGGGGTCAATGGTATGCTTGACTCTTACAGCTGACTCTTGATTTCTTTCTATACAGCCAGCGCAGATTTTCCCTATAACCCAGGACAAGGCCAAGCTATACGAAATGGAGTCAACAGGAACTCGGCTATCATTGGAGGTAGGTGGTGTATAGAACAGCCTTGCCTGTGGCTGCTCACCTGCGGAAAGCAATAAATGATTTTCAGTAAAATAGTAGCCTAGAAAAAAACAAGTATTGTCTAGAGATGTTCACATTATTCATTCTGCCATTTATATAGAACTTAGGATGATATGGAGAAACTGTGGTTAAACATACCCTGGCTACTTTTTAATACAGACCTGTTTAAATTAAAATGAAAGAGAGGGGACGGTGGTGGTGAGCTAGACAGAATCAGAGTGTGTAAGTGAGCAGGAGTGGCCTTACGCAGGGCACGGCTTTATCGCCTGCAGTCTTTTTCACTCTCATGCGCTCCCATCCCAAATGGTCCAGGACAGCTCACAGTAAAACTGGGAAGGAATATACCGGTCTGGTTACAGTTATCTTAATAACAATTATCAGAAAATTAATAAGCCAGAGCATCTAAAAGGTTCCAGCCTTTTCTTCTTGCCATGGACAGTGGCAGAATAATTTGACTCTCCCAGGACAGTCCCACAGATTTGGGTCAATACTGATGCCCTGTTGCTGTTGCCGCCTTCTTTCCCTGCTCTTTCTGTCTTATTCCAAAAAGATGTTTGCTGCCTCTGAGTGTGGCTAATACTGCCAACTCATCAAGAACTTTAAACTCAGCCAATCAGCATGAGTTCACCAGTAAGTTTCTTTTTCTGCAGGAAGAAAGTAGACAATGCCTTTCTAAGAAATGTGACTATAAACTTAGAATACATTCAGAACTGTCCTTATATCATGTGGTTTTATTTTTTTATTTGCTTAGTGTGGTAAATCGTATTGCATTATTTTAAATAGTAAACCAACCTTGCATTCTTGTTCATCCTGACACCTTCCCTCCCTTCATCATAATACACTGTATTATATTTACACTTCTGGGTTCCATTTACTAAAATTCAATTAAGGAAGAATAGTCTTGTAACGTTCTTGTAATGTTTTAGTCTGGTTTTAGTGTCGGAATAATGCTGGTCTCATGAAATGAGTTGAGTTGGAGAGTGTTTCCTCTTCCTCTGTCTTAAGAAAGATGTGTATGATTATTTCCGTAGGTCATGTCTGTAAATCGTATTATTCAGGTTTTCCAAAGTCTTAACTGATTTTCTGTTCAATTGTTCTATCAATTACTGACGGAGTAGGTTAACATCACCACACTGTAATTGTGAATTGGACGAATTCTAAGTCCAGTTTCATCACTTTTTGCTTCATTTATTTTGTAGTTCTGTTAGGTGTGTACACATTTAGAATCATTATGTCTCCTTGATGAACTGACCCTTTTGCCTTTATGAAATGTTGGTCTTTATTTACTAATAGCCTTGTCCTTTGTCTTCAATAGAGCCATTCCACCTCTTTCTACACACACACAGTCTTCTCCCCCACTCCTGGTGAACACACACCAAGATATCTGTTATGCGATGTTCCTGTGTATGGCCTATTCTAGTAAAACATCTTCAGTAGGATCCTTCTGTAGTCCATATTAAACACCCTGGTTATTTGATGAGGTCTCTCCAGTGTTTTTGGTTGGAGTATAAACATTTCCCAGCTCTGTGTGAGTGCTAGAAATTGTTCTGCTTACAGCTCCGGAGCCATTTCTCTTTGGCCTTGTGGAATTTCATCCCTATACGTGCACATATTGGTATTCAGCCTCAGATTCAAAGAGACTTCTGTGCAGATTATTAGAGTATTTTCTATGCATAGCTCATGCTCTGGTGTGTGTGTGTCTCCCTCTCCCCTCGATTCAGAGAGACCTCTGTGATTTTATTGAGCTACCCCTCTCTACACTGCTGTCCCGAAATTACTGTCAGTAAGAAAACTAGGAAAAATGTAGGATTCATCTTTTTTGCTTCTCTTTTCTCAGACATCATGGTTCTCTTCTGCCTGCTGCCCAGTGTCCAAAAACTTGTTTCATATATTTTGCCCAGTATTTTATTTACTTTTGGCTGGAAGACAAGTTACTCCTGTTCATTTTATTACCCCTTCTTGAATGAAAACTGAAATCTTACTTCAATTTTATTGCCTTTATTATTTTGAAGTCTGTGTCTTATATAGGAGAGGGTAATGTCTGAGGGAACTATGGTGAAGTGGGGGGAAACTGTTGGCTATGTGAGATTTGTTTAATCTCCAGGGCTTCTCCTGTCTCCACCAGGGGTCATTGCCGTGGTGATCTTCACCATCCTCTGCACCTTGGTCTTCCTCATCCGATACATGTTCCGTCACAAGGGCACCTACCACACCAACGAAGCCAAGGGGGCAGAGTCAGCCGAGAGCGCGGACGCGGCCATTATGAACAACGACCCCAATTTCACAGAGACCATTGACGAAAGCAAAAAGGAATGGCTCATTTGAGGGGTGGCTATTTGGCCGTGGGATGGGGAGGAGGGGATTCTTAGGAGGGAAAGGGACAAAAGCACCCTGCTTCATACTCGTGAGCACACCCTTAAGATATCAGCACAAGCTGGGGAGGCAAGCAACAGAAGCTTCTTGAGACTGAGCACCACAGAAAAATACTTTTTAATATTTCTTTATAGCTGAGTTTCCCCTTCTGTATCAAAACAAAATAACACAAAAAATGCTTTTAGAGTTTAAGCAACGGTTGAAATTTGTAGGTACTATCTGTCTTATTTTGTGTGTGTTTAGAGGTGTTCTAAAACCCGTGGTAACAGGGCAAGTTTTCTACATTTTTAAGAGCCCTTAGAATGTGGATATTTTTTCTTGAGAAAAGCTGATGCACATACATGTGGCCCCCCCCCCCAACATTCTCTTCCTTTTGCTTATAGTCAACTTTTAATGGGCTGTTGTAGTAACTAGTTCGTGTTCATATATTTCTTTCAATGTCTTATAAATTGGAAAAGGAAAGAAAGGGACAAAGAACCAGTCATTTGCCAGTTTTCAAAGAGACCTGAATCTATGCTGGTTCTCTGGAGGGTTCCTGCCCAACACCAGTGGTTGAAGGAAGAGAGTGGGGGACGCCTGTGGTGCAGCAACGGGATCAATACAACCCGAGAGAAGCATTAAAGAACCAGGCAAAGTAGCTTAGGTTGGGGCCTTTGGTTTTATTTTTCACTGAATTCTACAAGATAATATCGTTCCATGTATGTAGTCTTAGACCCGTTTAATATCTGAACTATCAGCTACAATACCATGGTGACCAGCTGTTAGAATAAGATTTTCCTGTTTTACCTGCAACATACTGGATTTCTATGTGTATAAGCACCTCAGTGGGGAATTAGAGCCAGATGTCATGATTTGTTTGCTCTGTTTCTTTTATAGTTGTAGCAGAAGTACAGACACTTGCCAGTGAATGCATAAATTATGTTGCTCTTCATATTTTGCTTCTAACTTCTGGTTTTTACACCCCTGTAACAAAATCCTAGCAGACAGTGTCCTCTGACTGGACACAGTACAATAAAGCCAAGTTATTGTTGCTATTACTCTGGAATCATATGGAAAATGCTGCCACATTTTAAATCAACTACTCGCTTGGTGTTCCATCCAAAATAGACACAATGCGGTGATTCAGGGAACGTCTATGACAGATACGTTTGAACCTCAAGTTCATCACAAATCTTGGTAACTGATTGCTGCTTCTCAGAATGAACAAGTCTACTCAATCAAATATTAGTTTAATCAGAAACCTTGACTAACTTATTTCAGCAAATAACATTGATTTTATTTTAAAAATAATACAGTGTAAACAAATGGACAGTATTGGAACATCAAAATTTGATCTTTTATTACATAAAAGTTATTTCTAGAATGACTACCACTTATGGTTATTATACTTCAGGCCTCTTAGACTTAATAAGCCCTTCTTTAAAAAAAATCTTTAGATGCCAGAATTTTGAGGAACTAAATATGATCACACTTTCCTTTCCCTCTGGGAGGGGGGTAGGATGAAGTTTAAACGGTATGGATGCTATTTTTCTGATGTCCTGGCTCAATAAAATGGAAATTCTACTTTGTTAGGATGACAAATACAAACTTTTCAAGATTCTCAGTATGAAGGATGTCCATTCTTGGAGAATAGAAAACGTTAGCTAGAGTCACCAGTGGCACATTGCAGCAGTTCATGACGCATTCTAGTGGGACACTGCACCAGGTAATTCCCGCCAAGTCAAGATAACAGAACAGAAGGGACTCTGATGCCCACTTACGGTGCTGGTCGACCTCAGGCACAATTATGAACGCTCTTCATTTAAAAAGGTCTTGATCGTTCTCCTAGAAAATAGACTTAAAATGAAAAGTTTCCAACATGACTAAATATCAGAACAGCGTAACATTTGCAAATGACATACTGAAATCCAAGGCTGTCTCATTTAACCAAGATGACCACCATTAAGGGTTGGTTTGTATACTGTCAAATTGAAAAGGCAAGTTTTAAACATTGTGTTTTAGAAGGGCTTCTGATTTTTAAGCCTGTTTTGCAGCTATTACTCTTGTTCTTAACAAATAATACCCAGTAGAAAGTTTCTGCATCATCTCTGCACTTCTCTTTCTTCTCTAAATGACTAGGAGATTAGAAACACCAAAAGCAGCTGCTGATACGAAAATGTCCTTCTCCTTCTCCTTCCTCTCCTCTTTCCTCCTTCCTGCCACAAAAGGTGAAAAATGACACCTAACCGTTCTTTACCAAATTTTGAAACCCAGGGAATTCAAATACTTAATATTCCTTATTGTTGCAAGGATCAGTGGTTCTCCCCCATCACCATCCGCGAAGACACACAGAGAGACGTATGACAACACTCTTTCCCTAAGTGGCCGAGTTCCGACGTGGCCATCAGGACACAGAATGATAGAGAAGGTATTGAGCAGCCAAGTTAAGTACCAAATAAGTGCTGGAAATCTTGGCCTCTCCCTGGGATTATGGGTTTAACAAAAATTCCTACATCTGTTTATGACAGATACATCCAATCTATTCTAAATGATAAATTATCTGTTTATGTGAAAAGGGGAAGTACATCTTTTTTCCAACGCCCTGCTTTGATGTCTCAGCACAGTGCAGCCTTGATAGCTGTGACATTATGACCCAAACTCAGTGTCCAATCTTGCTTTGTCATTTGCATCCCAGGAAATCTTGACATCTTACATCCCAATACGTTATCAGTCAAGCACAAATAGGTGGTAGCCTCACTAAATAGTACCAATAGACAAAAAAAAGCAAAACCAAGAGGCTGTACTAAAGTTTCAGGGAAAGTTGGTGGCTGATTTAGGGTGGTTTGGAAACACCTTCCATGTATAAAGCCAACCCCTACGCTGTGAGACACTAGGAGCAGAAGATGCAGAATGAATGGGAAACCAGTGCTATTCTAAACTCTCAAAATAGCCTTTTCCCTAGAGCTCACGGAAGCCAGCCCGGGAGGTAGAAGAAGTTATTTTATTGTTAAATCATTCTCTGGCCCCTCTTAATATTTAAGAATATATTTCCCCTTGTGGTTTTCAACAAACTGCTCAAAAAAAGGGACTTGCCATATGGAAGTTTTTATTGAAGAGCTGGAACTGAGAGTTTTGAGAGCCTTTGCTGGGAAAAATGTCCTGCTGCCCTGCATTTGCCAGACAAGCTCCCTCTATTAACAGGAGCAGGAATCCAGAGGCACAAAAAAGAAAGTACTGGCAGGAGGTAAAGAGTGGGTCTTAATGTCTTTATTGAGTATCTGTTGAGGGGCCACCAGATGCAGGCTGAGGGCTGGACACAAAGGCACGGCCATAGAAGGAAAGAACAAACCACTATTAACGTGAAGATGCAAGTGGTCAGTTCTCAGAAGCCTTTCCTTCCTCCTGTAGGGGGATCTGTTCTTTCTATCCTTCTCTTGGTTTTCTTTCTTCTCCACACACATCCTTCTTTTAGGGTGTGAACGTTTTAATGGCCCCTTTATGTCTCATGCCGCCAAACAATTAACACCTGGTTTGAGCCTCTATTTTTTTTTTTCACCATCCTGTCAAGCCATTTGCAAAAAGAAACACAGCAATCTTTAAATTAATTCAAGTCAGACAGCCAAAAATAGGTCTTACATTGCTGGTCCAGGAGAGCCACCTGGGGCCTGAGATCCGTGAGAAACAATAATAACATGGCCTCAGATTTAAGCTACAGTGGGTGCTGGTCCTTGAATGATGTTCTGGTGAGAGCAGACCCTAAGAGTCAGCTGCCAGAGTCCTTCCTCGCCCTTCCCATCTCCCTGCCTCACCACATGACCAAAGTCCAGGGACTTCTGTCCCTCTTTACCCCACACTTAAGATGGAGCCGTTTTACCTACTTCGTAAGGCAATTGTCAGGTGCCATTGTGTTTGGGGTCTTTTTGTTGTTGTTTTTTTTTAACTTCAGAATAACTTGAAACCCAAATATCAGGCCAAAGTCAATGAAGCCTAGTGGAAGACTCACTCCCTGGCTTGTGGTTCAAAGTCACATCAAAAGGAACGAACATGGCCACGTCCAGGAATGTGGAAACTTAGGGAGTGTTGCTCTACGACTGCTAAGTCGTTGATGAGGAAGACTGGCAGAGAGCTGACCAGTGGACACTGGGACGAGCAACACATCCACAGGGCAGAGAAGTTGCATGTTTTGTGCTTAAAGCCCTGAATTCCCACCTGGATGTGACTGACAGCCCACCTTACCTATGGGATTGGCCTAGCTAAAGGATGCCAACACAAAATACAAGCGGGCCATTTCCACATAGCTGGTGGCTCTAAAGCAACCCCACATGCACACTGCATGGTAATGCTGGGAACACTAAAGTGTATTCCTTTCACAGCAGTATTTTTTTTCACAAGTGGTATATAAAATTCATTGTCAATGAAACGGGAAAATCCTGTTGAAAAGTTGGTTTGTCATCTCCTATTGAACAAAGACTGGCAGGGCATACGTGGACTAATAGACAACAGGCATTTACGTGCTTGTTTTCCAGATGACACTGTGCTGTGAGACCAGGTCTGCAAAGCCAGTCCACACCATGGCCAAGTCTGTTTCTTTACAGTAACTTCTGGCTTCTCAGAAGGCTGCGGAAAGATGGAGGACCCTCCCAGGGGGGCCGGGAAACAATTCTAGGTGTTACCAGTTCTGTTTTGCCAGGTTTTTTGATTTTTGAAGTGAGCATGGTGACTGCAGAGGTCAGAGCAGTGGAAAGCTGGGCTGAGCATCCCTTCTGTAAAGTCCATTAGGATTCCATCCCTATGGATTAACACAAAACTTCACTCTCCAAAAACAGCATGTAACTAGAATGAAAGAAGGAAATTATGTACGTTTGCCTAATATTCTTTGTGAATGTCTTTCATTTAACTAAAATTATATTAGAAGCCAGATTGATAAATAAAAAATTCAAAATAGTTTTAATTATCCTAAAATTGATTCTTTGTGTTTTGTTTCACTTGTTTCTCTTGGAAGAAATTTTTAACCTGCAGCAAGAGTAAGTTCCGGCTCGGCACCTATAGCTCAACCAGCTAAGGCGCCAGCCACGTACACCTAAGGTGGCGGGTTCGAATCCCCAGCCCGGACCCGCCAAACAACAATGACGG
>NW_003852448.1:9913243-9969599 GCF_000181295.1 Otolemur garnettii | reverse complement strand
AAAAAAAAAACACCAAATGACCTGGGTGAGGTGGTTCATACTTATAATCCTAATACTCTGGGAGGCCGAGGCCAGTGAATTACCTGAGCTCAGGAGTTTGAGACCAGACTGAGCAAGAGTAAGACCCTATCTCAGAAAATTAGGCATCATGGTAGACGCCTGTCTGCTGGCTACTTGGGAGGCTGAAGCAAGAGGATTGCTTAAAGCCATGAGTTTGGGATTTCTCTGAGCTATGATGCTACAGCACTCTACAGAGGGCTACAAAGTGAGATTGTATATCAAAAAAAATAATAATAAGTGTGAATTCCATTTAAAAGCCCAACTTCTCTGTCTTTTAGCAACCCCAAGGCCAATCACTAATGACAGCATAAGCTATTGGTCATGACTCTGCTTTACAAATGTGACCCAACAGGTGCAGGGAGAATGTCATAAAGTCTCTTGAGAAAACAAAATAAAAGTGCCATAAAATCATAACAACAGCAAGTGTTAAAAGGATGAGCCGGCACGTTTAGGGCACAACAGCTCTAATGACAGCTCTGGAGCCACAACATGCTTCCTCCCCCCCCCCCCAGTCCCACTGCCGGATCACCCTGCATACACGGAGATCAGTAAGCTCCAGTGCACGGTAACTATTTTGTCCATGGCAAAGCAATTGGTCCTCCACAGCCTCATGTTCCACATGTGTGGATTCAACCTATTTTGGAGCAAAAGTAGTCCAAAAAATTAACAATATAATTAAAAATACAAATACAGAAAATCATACAGGTGCTCCTTGACTTAACAACAATGCTACATTCCCTAATGGATCCATCATAAATTAAAAACGTTGTAAGGGAAAGTGCATTTTTGACTTAAGATGTTTTCAGCTAACTATAGGTTTATCTGGATGTGACCCCACTGTAAGTCACGGGTACTGAACGCTGTTGTTTCACACCATCGTACCCTTGAGCCATCATGAATGAGTCAGGGACCTTCTGGATAACAACTATGTATAATACCCAGCATTTGTATTGTATTTAGTAGTATCACGAGGTAGAGAGGATTGAAAATGCATGGCAGGGTGCGCACAGGTTCTCTGCGGACGCTGCACCGTTGGACAGACGGGCTTGCACACCCATGGATCTTGGTGTCAGCAGGGAGTCCCGCAGCCAGCGGTAGGAAAGGAGGCTACTAGAGAAAATGCACCCAATGTGACACGTTGTCAGTTAGGACACGGCATCGTGATGGACTTCACAGAGGCAGGAGGGGAAAATAATTGTGTTTTTTGAAAGGGGTGCCTCTGGGGGAAGGGAGAGGACACCACCCAAAGCTCCTGGGGATCTCACACTGGACCCCTGGGGCTCATGTTAGTGACAAAATCCTGAAAGAAGTTTGGGCTCGAAATAACAACTTGAAAATTTTCAGAGGGTGTATCTGGCCTCTGCATCTCCAGTTATGAGCTTGTTGCTCTTTTCTGGCTTCACCTCTTCCCCTGTGACGTGGGAATTGTGATGAAACCTACCACATCAGGTTTTTGCTTACAATAGTGCCTGACATAGTAAGCACTCCATAAAAGCTAACTTAAAAAAAAAAATGTTTTTTAATTGAATAGAAACCCAGCTGTAGAGTAATTCCCCAAAGAAAATCTTGCAAAGTTCAAGGGGACATTTGTGAGGACCCTCAAAGGATTGTCTGTGGTAGCCAGGACTTGTAGGCAACTGAGGTATCTGTCATTAGCAGACCCATTATGTAAAACAAGGTGTACCCACACAGTGGGAAACCACACAGCCGCAAGCACCTAGAAGTAACCGCACTAAATTCACATGCAGCAGCGTTAAATCATATGTCTTAAAAATACTGTAGTACAAAGGCAAGAAACTAAGACACAAAATTAGGTTCATAAAATAATGTCATTCATTAAAATTAAAAACACAGAGAACAGTAGAACATTTTACAAGGTTATATAAATGACTGAGGGCATATATGTGCACATCCATATAGACTTCTCCAAAATATGTATAAAATACAACATGATAGCCATTACCTATGGGGAAGAATGAAGAAGTAGGAGTGCAGTTGGGGAGGAAAATAAAAACAAGAGCCTTGCATAGACTAATGAGAATAAAATACCATATTTTGAAGAGTATCATCAGCTCAACTCTCGGCCCCTGAGTAGAGAGAGAGAGCGTGCGGGCATGAGGTAGCAGAGGCCAGTTGCAGGGCAGCGCACCACATCTAAATCAAAGCCCACAGGGTGGATGCACAGATGTGAGGCAGGAGTTGTGACAGCTCATACAATCAACCAGCCAATCAATATCAGTAAATGGGCAAAGGCAATGTAAGAGGAGCGCCTGACAGCATATCATTTCTGTTCCTTTAAATGCAGTAACGTTCCACACTTCCAGAACCGAAGGACACAAGGAGGAAGGTCTGAGGGGTTTCCTCGTCCTGCAGATTAACACTCACCAGACCCTGTTCCAGGACGTGCAGGAGGCGACCAGGCCTCACCATCCCATGTGCAGGTTCAGGGACACTGCTGCTATCCTGGACTGGCCCAAACAAGACTTTGCTAACAGCTCAATTTCTAATCTAGGAGGGGAATAACATACATTAAATATAAAATAATAAGAGCCGGATGCGGTTGGCTCACTCCCATAATGCTAGCATTCTGGAAGGCCCAAGCAGGTGGATTGCGTGGGCTCACAAGTTCAAGACCAGCCTGAGCAAGACCGAGACCCCATCTCTAAAAATAGCTGGGCATTGTGGGGGTCACCTATAGTCTCAGCTACTTGGGAGGCTAAGGCAAGAGAATTGCTTGAGCCCAAGAATTTAAGGTTGCTGTGAGCTATGCGCAGTCTCCCAAGGGTGACAAAGTGAGACTCTGACTCAAAAAAATAAATAAATAAAATAATGACTTTTAACCAATATCAAGTAGAACCAGAACAGCACTGCTGCTGGGAAGGTGGAATTTCTGAGACCAGGGCCACTGGGCAGGTGGGTAAATGTGTCTATTATTTACCTCATTATAAATAAAATGTTACTGATTAAATCAACAGATCTTGCTAGAAGCATGCCCTGGGCTTTATCAAAAATACAAGAAACTTCTGTCATATGTTTCTGGGAGATCACATTATAATGCCTCTAAATTAAATTTACAGAGCTCATTCGCTTTTATTCCAAGCAGTAACCACGGGGCTCGCTTTAAATCATTACAAGTGCAGCAGATATATTGATTACTGCCAGGCCTGTCATTACGAATGTGAGTTTAAGCACTGCTGGAGCGAACTCTAAAGTTTAATTAGTGTCCCCGTCTGGTGTTATAAAACACAAGTCCGGGACATATGGGAAAGAAAAATGAGTTAATGTGGATCATCTTGAAAACATGAAACCAGCAGATAGCAAAGGAGAAAGCTGAATTTGTTCCTAATCAAAATTACTTGCTTCAATGCCTGAACCATATTATGTAATTGGGGAGAAATAAAGCAGACTCTCCCTACACTGACCACCTCCGTAAGTTGACTAATTTTCACGGACCAGACGTGCACTGCATATATGTACCAATACGGTACATATTTTCCATATGCTGACCACCTCTGTATGTTCACCAGTTGGTTACAGTCCCTTGGGTGGTCAACTTACAAAGGTTTTATTGTATTCACTTATTCTTCTCAAGAAGACAACTGTTTCTTGGGACAGCTGAGAAGGAACGCATGGCAGACACTGGTCAAGTGACAAGGCTACCTGGAAACATGTAGCTGCTGCACTGGCCATCTCTAACACACCCAGAGACACTCTCAAGGACCCCACACCACCTCTGCAAAGGGCTGAGGGGACACCTCAAGTATATCACAGGTATACTTGGGACCACAGGCGCTAAGTCATTCTTAAATGACTCCAAACTTTTACAAATGTAATTGTTTCCTATTCCTACCACCTCACAGTAACCATTTTGATTCCTGGGAAGTATGTCCTCCTCTTGGGATTGGGGATTTGCTAAGGTGCTCAGGGACCAGTCGTGCTCCACTCAGGCCTGCACCAGCACCAACAGGGAAGGGGAACTTGGCTGCACCAAAGAATGTCTGACCAACGTTCCATGTAGAGTTTTCAGCCTAACCATTTCTGCCTGTGACAGTTCCCTGAACCTCTCTCTCCGATTCCTTTCTCCACATGAGCCATAACTTCGGGGCCCCTGGGATGTCCCAGTCACTTCCTGATTCCCACTCTAGGTTCCATTCTGGATCCCCCTCAGTCAAATCCTCTGAATCCATCCACTCTGCCCCAGTGCACTCTGCTTTTGGACCCCCCAGCAAAGCCCTGAAATCAGTCTGCAATTGTTCTTCCAGCCTGCCTGCAGCCTTTTGCTCCATGGCTTTGGCAATGGAGAGGTCCATTTCCCCAGACACCCCAATCCCAGGGCTGGGCAGGCCACACCTCTCCAGGCTCTGCCCTTTACCTTCTCCAAACTTCCCGTCTCCCGTAGCCCTGGCTGCCCCTCCATTGGAGCCCCAGCTACTGGTCTTCCTTGATACTGGCTAGGATTTGCACTGGCTGTGCTTGGTACCTGGACTAGGGGTGGGTAAGAGGCCCTCACCAGATCTCTTGCAAATTGCACTGGGAAGCAGCCACCTTGGGGTGGGGTGGGCATCACCTGGCCTTACCTGGGGATGCCACAAGCTACATACCTGTCACCACATCCCCATAGCTGCCACCAACATCCCCACACCTGCATTCAGACCCCCATGGAGCAGAGAGTGAGGGCAGAACAGGGATGTTATCCCTCCGCAACACATCCTGTGTGGACTGGGCAAAGGGCAGCCAGGGTCCCTGGCCACAAGGATAGGGGTAGCCAGGTGGGGCCCAGGAACTTTCCTTGGGAGGCTGTGGGGGATGAGCAGACTGTACAAGAGCTGACTCCAGGCCTGGGCACGCTCCACTACCCACCAGAACCCACTCGCAAAACAGACACAGAAAGACGGGAGTAGGAAGATTTCAAGAGGGCAAGCATGAGACCCCTAGGCACAGTGGGACACCCAGATCAACCCAAAGAGGGCATACTCACCACCTCACAGTCCTCTAGACCCTCCGGCCCAGCTCCTGCCCTCCACCTGGCCCAAGCAGCTTCCTCCTTTGCCCTGGACTTTGTTGACCTGAGGAGAGGGGCCACTGCTCAAGGTAGAATCCATAGCCTGGAAGCCCACCAACATGAGGAGAAGGACACCCCATGTTTTGAATCCCTCCTCCTCGCCCTGCCGCCCTTAACCCTGCTCTTCAACATCCCCATAAGCCCTTGCACCTGGGCAGGAACCTCCCTTTTGTCCTGAAGCACTTCAGAAAGAGTTTACTCACCTGAGGGAACTCTCTCCCCTTCATGTCCTGCAGCCACGAGGCTCGGCCAGCACCCAGTCCTGGGCCAACCAGGAGTCTCAGGACTTGATGCTGGCTTAAGACCCCACCCCTCAGAAATTGCCCTGGAGGGCTCCTTGCATTACCCCCACCCCCACCCCTCTGACTTCTGACCAACAGAGCAAAAAAGCTTCTGACTGGTTAAAATCAACACAAAGCAATGAACTAGCAAAAACACAGGTTTTCATACAACCAGTAGATATTTTAACAAAAACAAAATCAATAACTTGGAGGAGCTAAAGTACAACATGTCAGCTTCGGTCTCCTGGTTTCTCCCAAGTTCCCAACACGTCAATGGGTTTTCTTTATTTAGTCTCCATAGGATCTTGGGGCAGAAGAGGCTGGACTTTTAAAATCTGACGTGTAAAAACTGCTTCTAATCACTAAATGCAGCGCCTCCCCCCAGGAGCCTCCCTGGCTCTCCCCAGGGCCTGTGGTCTGTAGGAGAACCCTGGGCTTTGTGGCCAGGCTGAGAATGGACAGAGAGCCTGACCCTCAGACACCGCGGTGCAGCTGGGAAAACAGCCTGACAGATGAGTCACCCCAGGGAGAGACAGACCTTCCAGAAGGAACGCTGACTTCAGAGAGCGCCTAGAGGCTGGATTTCTGTAGCTGCACTTTTAAAAACACTAGTAGTAGGTAGTATTAACTAGCTTTTGTGAGTGCTCAGCATGTGTTAAATGCTTGGCGAGTTTAACTAGGATAAACCTCAGCCAACAGAAAACTTCACAATTTCTCCTCCTTTAGCTGATGAGAAATCCACCTGTCTCTTCTCATAGCATGAAATCCTCAAATCCTTCCCAATCCAGCATTTTCCAGCAAGCAGATCATCTTTTGCCAGAGAAAGGGTGAGGGGAAGGAGAGGACACGCCCATTGCCAATTGAAGGATTAAGAAGTCAGTCTGTGAAGAACCGTGTTTGAATGTCTGGCCCCGTGTTTCCCAAGCTGATCTGACTGCAGAGTGAGGTTTTGGGGGCATCACAGAGCTCTTCAGTTTATCTTTGGGAAAGCTGATATGGGCAAAAGAGAAATTTTTGAGTCAGGCTGGGTTGAAACTCTGCCCTCTGGCAGGTGTTTGCTTTTGGGCATGTTATAAGGCTTCCTTTCCTTATCTGTGAAACCTGGGGTGATATTATGGAGGGAGGATCCCGAGAAAAAGTCTAAAAGAACAGAGGTGTTCTCAAGGAGGCCCCAAGGATACACCTGCCAAGTCCTCTCTCTGTGGTGACTCAGCTCTGAGGAATTTATAGACTAAACTTCCAGGGACCTGAAAACTAACTCTTGGTTCCTCTTCTGTAAAAGCCCGTGGTTCTCTAAGAGCTGGAGCCCACTTCTCCCGCTGAGTCAAACTAACCAATGAGAAAGGTACTCGTGGGTGGGTTGCAACTTTTTGACTGGAGGTAAAAAGGGAAAGACCGAGCCAGTCAGAGAGTGTGGCCATGTTGAGTTCTTCCAGGCCGTCTGCTCCTCCAGCTGAATAAAAGCCTTCTGCCTCTTAAATACGGTGTCTGGGTGCTCATTCTCTCCCTTGGGCCTCGTTTTCCTGCAACATTACCAACCTTTAGTATGAGGTAAAGATTAAACAATATTCAGGACATCTAAGGTTCTTGGCACACACAGACTGCCAGGAAATTGACAGTGGCTTTTATTATTTCTCAGAAGAGACAGCACCAGGGCAGCTCTAGGCAACCCCAAGTGACCTACCCCAGGATGCCTCTACCCTCTCCTTGAAGACTCTAAATGCTCTTAGTCAGCAAATGATTAATATCTCCAATGCCGTCCCTTCCAGAGATGGCATGTGGGAGAAGTGTTGCAGGAAGACGAGACCCAGTGGAGAGAAATGCCATGTTTAGAAGAGAAAAGGGCTTTATTTATTCATGGGCTAGGAGCTTACAGCATAAACGAATTTGAAATGGCCACACTCCCCGGCTGGCTTGGTCTTTTTATCTCCAGTCAAAAAGTTCTAGCCCACAGGTACCTTTCTCATTGGTCAGTCTCATTGGTTCTAGCCCACAGGTACCTTTCTCATTGGTCAGTCTCATTGGTTCCAGCCCACAGGTACCTTTCTCATTGGTCAGTCTCATTGGTTTCAGCCCACAGGTACCTTTGTCATTGGTCAGTCTCATTGGTTCCAGCCTACAGGTACCTTTCTCATCAGTCAGTCTGAATCAAGCAGAAGATGCTGTTCCACAGCCCCACAGAACTACAGGATTCATAGAAGTGGAAATTTCCAAGTTCCAGGAAGTTAAGTCTACAAAATCCCCAAATCCCAAGGACACCCCGGGTGTATCCTTGTGGTCTCCTTGAGAAGACTTGTTCTAGACCTCACTCTTCTTGAGTATCCTCTCTCAAAAGAACTGGCCAAGATGATCTCTAAAGAACCATGAACTCGGCTCAGCACCTATAGCTCAACCGGCTAAGGCGCCAGCCACGTACACCTAAGGTGGCGGGTTCGAATCCCCAGCCCGGACCCGCCAAAACAACAATGACAGCTGCAACCAAAAAATAGCCGGGCGTTGTGGCGGGCGCCTGTGGTCCCAGCTACTTGGGAGGCGGAGGCAGGAGACTCGCTTGAGCCCAGGAGTTGGAGCTTGCTGTGAGCTGTAATGCCACAGCACTCTACCCAGGGGGACAGCTTGAGGCTCTGTCTCAAAAAAAAAAAAAAAAAACCATGAACTCTCAGGTCCACTGAGTTAGGACAGGGCAGGACCAGCCTGAGGGCTCCTGTCCGGTGAGGGGTGGTCCGAGCAGTGTGCTGGGGACCTGCCAGCAGCAGTAGCACAGCGGGGAGGGGTGATCAGGGCTGAGGCTTGGGAAACTGACCACCACAGGCTCCAGGGAAGCCCCTCCACTCCACATCAGCTGATTCCAGATCCCTGGACTCTAGATAACAGAGCAACAGACAACAAAGGGACCCTGCAAGTCCCCAACGCCATGCACATTAAAATAAATTTGTACACCTTTTTCTCCTGACCTGCCTTTTGTCAGTTCATCTTCAGCAAACCTTCAGAGGATGAAGGAGGAAGCTCTCCCTCTTTCTCCCACAGACTTAACAAGCTGAATTTAAATTAGCATATGAAAGGTTCTAGGAAGCACGTTCAAAGTCCCGCATAAAGTAACACATTTCACCTTTTTATGTTTAATTGAGTGTTTCTTGGTTTATTTGATTCTGTATCACCCCGAGAGGTGCTCAGAACACTTGGAAAGCGCTGCTCTAGGGTAACCCAGTGGAGGGTTATCACCTGTCCATGGCCAGGTCAGGGCCAGCTGTGGAGGGGAGGAGAGTCAACTGGAGTCCAGAGATAAGATGAGATTCCTTATCCTTTGTCCCTGTTTCCAAGGGGGACCATCACAGGGGACAAACTGACAACCACAGTAGAAAGAAGGGCAGAGACGGGATGGGGGGGATCCTAGGCTGCCCTCTTCACACATATACACGTGCACTCACAACTCCCTCCCTGCCTGGTGTCATTTCTGAGAGCTTCCAGACCTCACACCTCCCCTTCACGTGGGTTTATGAAAGCCAAACTGAAGCCAAGCCAAAAGAAAAATTCTAGAATCTTAGTCCCAGATTCAGCTCATGCTGTGTGTTATCACTTGTGTAGCCTAATAAATTGCCTGTGACCATTTCTGAAATCAGTTTGTTAAAATACAGCTCCAAGTTCTCACCTCCATCACTCACATTTGAAAGGCTATTAAGGACAAAACTGGCTCTGACCACTTCCTATCAGGGACAGCAAAGAGTGAGAAAGTTTGATCCAGGGACTCTGAGACAGTAGGAATTCCACAGAATTCCTTCTGGTCCATTCTGGGCTTAGGAAGTAGCTCCAAGGCAATTTATCTTTGAATCCAGGATCTTTGCAGAAAGATGAAGATCCTTCAGCATCTTGCAGAAACACCCACCTCTCACATCCCACCTGCCTTACTCTAAGCCTCTAAGTCAGGGGTCCTCAAACTTTTTAAACAGGGGGCCAGTTCCCTGTCCCTCAGACCACTGGAGGGCTGGACTGCGGGCCCCAGGATGAGTCAGCTGCTAAGCAGGACAGGCAGTGACTGCAAAAACACCCAGCGGGCCAGATAAATGTCCTAGGTGGCCGTAGTTTGAGGACACCTGCAAGTCACCTCCCAGGTTCCCTTCCCAAAGCTAAATTACTTAACTAAATGGTCAGCTTTTACTTTGTTCTCAAATACAGAAAGCAGGAGACGCAGCCGGTGCTGGGGTGGCTTCCTGATTAGACCTTCATAAAACTGCTCCAAAATGGCACCTATAACCGTTACTTGACAAATATCTAGCATTTAGAATAATTTAACCTTTAAAACCTCTAGTTAATTTTAGCTTGTATGATGTAGGCCAAAGGTCACACTTTCTGACTCAAGGACATGCAAAAATTTCAGCCTAAAGCTGGAAACAAATCATGCTTCTGCTCTATGCACAAGTCCAAAGTTCACCCACAGAGGCTCTCCATGTTTGACAGCTCCTGAGTCTGCCTCCTGCATTCCCAGCCCACCTGCCTCGTACTCAGCAAAGTGCGAGTGGGCGCAGCTAGAACCTACCCCAGGTGGCCCCGCTTCACTCCTTAGCTGCTCTGCAGGCACAGGGCAGGCCACCAGCCAGGAGCAGCCAGCCACAGGCTTGCAATCACAGGCTTACCAACTAGAGCATCAAGGAGTCAGCCCCCTCCAGGAAGCTGCCCTCAGTGAGGGTAGAGTGGGTGGGAAAATGTCTTCCATTCAAGGTACAGTCTGCACAGCCCCTCAGAGGGTGGCATCCGGGTGTTTCACTGGTTTCTCTGCCCTTCCTGTTTTGTCCTCCCCACCCTCCGACGCTCCAGCTGCTGTTTCTCGAATCACTCCCGGAAGTTAACACCTGTGTACAAGCCCTTGTCCCTTGTCTCAGGCTCTGCTTCTGGGAAGAAACCAGTTGAGATGTTTTCTTGCTATGAGATCCTATGGGCCTTTCACACACCAAAAGGAAAAAGGTGGGGGGAGGGGGAAGCTCATTTTAAAATATCATATTTTCATTAAAATTAGTCATGGGTTTTTAAATAAGATGCATGTGCGGCTGTGAGACTTCTCCTTTGAACAGATTTCCTTATCAATTGAATGAAGTCTTTGGCTTTTTTTTTGTATTTGTATGGGAGTCTTGATTTTTTATTTTTGAGACAGAGTCTCACTTTGTCACCACCACCCCCTCACCCCATAGAGTGCTGTGACATCATAGCTCACAGCAACCTCAAACTCTTGGGCTCAAGCAATTCTCTTGCCTCATCCTCCTGAGTAGTGAGACCGCAGGTGCCCACCACAATGCCTGGCTATTTTTTAGAGAGTGGGGTATCGCTCTTGCTCAGGCTGGTTTTGAACTCATGAGCTCAAGCAATCCACCCGCCTTGGACTCCCAGATTGTATAAAAATCACTCTTCAGTAGATGAGAATTCGTAAATGATTAAGTCAAAGGGTAAAATGTAAAGGAAAACATCATTTTACAACCTCCTGGCTCCGAGCAGTCACGTGGACCTTCCCTATAAGGGTATCCTGAAGGGAGGACCAGACATCTGATTTATCCACCTCTCTCTGTCCCCCACTAACACCAAGGGGACACAGAGTGCCTGCTCAGCAAACATTTGTAGAAGAAATGAATTAGTGAAGACATCATATCCCTCATGCCAAGGTCAGTAAGGGCCCCACTAGTGAGCAAGGTGTGGAGCTTTCCCGTGAGAACCTACCTTTCCCTGCATCTGTCTTTTTTTTTATATGCCATGCCCATGATTGCTGATACCTTTCCCTGGGAAAGCAGGTTTCTAATTCCAAAAGGAAGCCAGAGAACTGTCAGGGGGAAAAATTGTGATGGAGAAAAGAAAGAACGACGTCCTGAACAGAAAAGGGGCAACAGGAGATGAGGACAGGGCAGCTTTGATAGCGATGTGTTTATTGATTTTAAAATACAAAGATAAATTTTACCAAAAACATACTTCAAGCTAGAAGTTAGAAGTGAAAGGTCTTAGGTTTTATAATCTGGTGGAGTCTGTACTAAGTAGGAGGAACTACGCCATCTTGAATTGCTTTGGGCCGAAATGAGAGGGAACAGGTCAAAATGAGTGAGTTCTTCCTAGAATCACGTTGTTTAATAGAAATGTGTTGGAAACCACATGCAATTTTAAATGTTCTAGTAGCCGGACTGAAAAACAAAAAACAGGTAAAATTCATTTTAATGTCATTGCATTTAACACAACGTGTCCAAAATATTATTTTAACATGTGATCAATGTTTTAAATAAGCTATTTGATGTTCTTTGTTTCACACTAAATTTTTATAATCCAGTGTATATTTGATACTTACCACATGTCTTAATTCAGACACGTCACATTTCAAGTAGTCAACAGCCGCGTGTGGTTGGTGTCCACAGCATCAGACAGCACACATCTGCAACTTTAAGGTGACACTTCTGTATTATGGGTTAGTGGCAGATTTAGTAAATCACTTCCAATTTCCACTTATTAGAAAACATGTTAGGTCTTCATGATCCTCTCAGTCTTTCTAAATGTTCAATTTTCCTTTTATCAAGAGAAAACTCCCATAGCATTAACAGCTTGACGTTAGGTGTTAAGCACTTCCTTTAGTGCCAGCCAAATGTTAGAATTTTTTTTTAATTCAAAAAAAAGGCCTAAGAACCAAATCTGCACACTTGCTCCTTGCAGTCCTATATTTCAAAAGAAAACATCAGAATGTAGGAGAGCTATGGGGTTAGGACACCTCCGATCCACCTCAAGCCTGTTCTTTGGCTGGGATTGCAGAGGCATTTGGTAGGGTCAGGAGAGCCTTAGGCTTATACGGTACCTGCTACAAATTTCCCTTCTTCAGAATCACCTAGAAGCCTCAGGAGATCAGCACAGGAAGAAAAGAAAGAGAAGAAAGCGCCCACCCACTCCCGGACTCAGCCCTGCCATCTTTGGTTTTCCCAAGCCCCCCACCTGCTGGATCACCTGGAGCAGGGGGGCCAGACCAGCTGGGGAGCAGGGGGCCTCCATAACTTCCACCCACACTCTTCCTTGGCCCACCTCAGAGGAAACAGGAGGAAGCAGCTAAGCAAACGAAGCTCCATTTATGTTCCCTGGTCCCACCTGCTTCCCAAATGTATTTTGGTTTCAAAGTCAAATTCCAGAGCCACTTCTGACAGGAGCCACTAGGTCTAGTACCCAAAGTTGAATACCAGGCTTTGAAGAATTCAGGGCAGACGAAGACTGTCGAGGCTCAGGTTTTCTTCAATTTTGCCTCTTCTGACAATTCAGAGCAAGGAAGGCCTAAGACTACCAGGGGCTGGAAGAGGAAGAATGGACTCTCCCTGCAGTCTTTGGAGAGAGGGCAAGGCCCTACTGACACCTTCTAGCCTCCAGAGTCATTAAGAGAAGAAATTTGTCTGTTTGCAAAGACAATCACATTTATGATGATGTTTCACAACGCCCTGGGAAATTAACACAGCCCTGTAGCATATTATCACAGACTGGCACGGTTATGGCTGGATCCTCTGGATCCAAGAACAGCGCTTACCTGGGCGCCCCTGCCCCCAGGTGGGCAGAAGGCGCCTTCAATGGTGAGCAGTGCTCAGTGCAGCAAGAAATGGCTATTTACATGAAAACTACCCATTGGGAAGGGGTGGGATGGAATGGTGGCTCCCATGCCTAATTATCAAGATCCTTGCTTCTACTGTGAAATACCCAAGTTCTTAGGGCTCATCCAAAACCTTTCAAATCAGAATTTCTGTTAGGCGGGCCAAAGAATCTGAATTTTTAAAGCTCTCTTGAGGTTTCTGGCTTTCAGCTTCGTGTGTGCCACCGTGAGAGGTGGGTCACATCTCTGTAACAGACCATCCTACCCACAGGCAGGGAATGGACAAGAAGGCTTCCTAGCCCTTCCCAACCAGGGAAGCTTTGGTGAACAGAGCCTTTCCACACTGCTCATTTTAATCTGCTTTCCTTCTGCGTAACAAGCTGCAGCAGCTTGGCGGAGTTCTGTGAGTCCCTCTCGTGAATGACTGAATCTGAGGGTGGTCTTGGAGATACTCCCAAATCTCAACCACACATCCCCTTTTTTGACCAGGTTTTCTCACTTCACAGAACATATCATATTCTGCATTCGGAAGCACTTCCCATCATTTTAATGGCTGCATGGTATTCTAATACGAGCGTGCGTACATGGCTCGCTTTACCCAAACTACTTCACTGTTACTACACCTGTTTTACTCTGTCACTTTATCACTATTACTGGTTACTTAGTGTCTGAGTTTTCCTTAGTGAAATATCACAACAAATAACATAATTATAAACAGTGGTTTGTTTATCCATCATGACTTTATAATAAATTCCTAGCAGTGTGATACTCCACCAAATGGTGTGCGTATTCGATTCACATTGCCGAAGGGCCCGCCCAGCAACTTTACCAGCTTAGCCTCTCCACACCCTTGACAACTCCGTGCTTTAACATTTTTTCATTTCTGCCAGCTTAGGAGGTAGAAAATGCTATCTGAATGTTAATTTAATTTGCTTTAGTTTGTATTTCATTGATTACCAATGAGGGTGAACATCTTTTTCAAATGTTTTTATTAGTCCTCTGAGAACTCCCTGTGGGACATAACCATTTAGAAGACTCTTGATCACTTTCTTCCAATTTGCACCAATGTACACTCCCACCAGCAGTATTTAAGAATGTCTGGTTGTGTCAGTGTGAGCTGGACTCCCTGGGGAGGACCCAGCAGGGGAGGCCACTTGGGCCAGTGGGCTTGGATAAAAGAGAGTGTTTTCACTGGGGAAACTCCCATGCAATGAGAGTAGGGTGTGTTTTAGAATCAGAGCATAAAGTGACCTGGTGGGAGCAGAGGATGAGTTGTATCGGTTGAACAGGGAACAGCAAGATAAGAAAAGGGCCCCCAAGGTAGCAATACTTGAATTAAAGCCAGACCGCTTATGCCGTGGGCAGTGAGAAGCCGTGACAGACCTCTAAGCAAGGAAATGATTTGCAACTATTGACTGTCTTGCTTGACCAAACATTTAAATTCTCAACATGTGTGCTATTGCTAAAAAGTCTGTTTCAATTTTTAGGTTTATTTTCTAGCAACTCAGCCTTCCAAACCCCCATCTACTCAACTCTGCTCCTCAAACACACATCATCTCCCAGTAACTACACCCCCAGCACTCCCACCACGTGTAATACACACATGCCCACACATGTGTACCTACACGCACAAACATTCATAGCCCCTCCCGATCCCTTTGCCATCCAGTGGGTCCTTTTGGTTTGAATGTCCCCGTTCTATCCCTTCACCTGATAAAGCCCCATGAACCTTTAAGACCACATCTCCTTGTTCATATCCTTGGGATCTCAATGACCAAGCTATATAATTTGTGTCTTCCCTTATCAGTCCACCTGCTGAACAAAGATTAAAATCCGTTCTCCTGGTCGACCCACTTCATATAATTTCCATGGAATTAATTCTCCTTCTCAATTTGAAGTACTCAACCTGTTTGGTCTTTTAAATTCAAGCCTAGCAAAGAAGAGTCGATTGTTTCTTAGTTTTATTAGATTTGGGGTTTGTATGGGTAGTCCCATTGGTCTCACCAGAAATGTTGCTTCTTCATAACTTTTTTCTTTATTTCTTGAAATAAACAGAGCTATATGTGTCATACTTCATCATATTAGTCTTGACAATGTATAATAATGGATCAATGTTAAAAGAATGACTAGAAATGCTGCAAAACAAGGGGAAAAAAACAGTTCTCTTTTGTGGTTGTCTCCCCCAGACGCTCCCCAGAACGCTCCAAGCCTGACATGGTCCCATGGGAGGTGCCCTAGGCAAGCTCTCTCCCCTGAAAAGTTTACACACATAGACTTGCAAGATGCCAGAGATTCTATTTCTTTTGCATCTCAGTGGGTTTTCATTCTTCCAACTTCTCCTAGTAACTTGAAAATGCCCTTACCTGCAAATCTCTCATCGGCCAGTACTTTTATTTTTGGCAAGTATCTGAGCACCAATTAGAAAACTGCTCCTCCCTGCCGGAAGGCAGCGGGCCGGGCAGGGCCTGAGCAGGCCAAGTGCCTCCCGAGGAGGAACTGAGGAAGGCATTCGCTAGGACTTAGCCTATGTCACTGCTTCCAGGGGTTGGACACCGGAGCGGGGCTAACACAAGCCAACAACTGAAGTCAAAACTTAATTTGGAAAACAGCTGCAGAGGGGGCTCTATCGGGGTATTGGCTCCTGGGTTTAAATTCTCAATATAGCACATTAAACTTGTCTATTCTCCTTATTTTAATCCAGACTGGAAAAGAGACGAAATGGCATCCTTTGGACAGTAACTTGTGAGAAATTCCTACAATGTTTTTCTTTATAAAACTGGGCAAGCCAGTGAATTTATTGGGGCATTTTTTAATAACTTTCATGCCCTCATCCTGAATAAAACACATTTCATAGTTGGCATCTGCCCTCACTCTTAGCCCCTCCTTTGTTCTTTCACTTGCCTTCTCCCTCTGCCTAGGGGCCAAGGACACAGAGTCAGGGTGACCTCCTTTCATAGACCGTGTCCCTCCCCGTAATCCCCGCTCCCCCGTGATGGCGTCTGCCGTGCTCCTCCAAGCTGGTGTCTGCAGAACTCTGATTTAGTTCCCTAATCTGAAAACACACCCGCAGCCCAGTTGCAGGGATCATCCTGCACATCAGAACAGTAGGCCATTGTGCAGCTCTCCTTTGGGTTACAGGAAAGATACAAACAAGAAAAACGTGCTTTCAATCATATTTGCTTAGACTCCTATTAAAGTCTGTCCTTAAAAACTGGAAGGAGAAACCATTAAGAGCAACCACAGCCCCACAACTGGCGTGGGGGCCACAACACAACCTGTGGGTTCTAATTTTCCCTCCTGCATCTCTGGAGGCAGTTCTGGTAAGGGAGACCCTGTGTCAGGTGGGGTGATGAAGTCCATTTCTGGGAAACAAGCAACAGGTTGCTTTGTGGTTGAAGACAAAAGACTTGATCAAATAAGTAAGAGTCTTGGAAGCCCACTGTGTGGCATTCCTACTAAGAAGCTTCCATTTAATTCTGCAAACAGCTACTGAGGCCCTGCTATGCCCCCAGCACTGTGCTTAGCCCTGGAGCTGAAAATGATAGATTCTCTTCTCCCTGGAAACTCAACCCAACGGGGAGGTAGGACACACACTAAATGATTCAAATACTCAGGAGTCTGGAGTACATGCTAATTTAAAGGTTCAAACAGAGGTTCAATTAAAAAAGAGAACAAGGAAAGAATAATCAGAGAGGCAGTAGAGCTTAGGGGGTAAGAATTTGAACCCAGAGCCTCTACCCTTTTAACAATTTGACTTAATCTCACTAACCCTCAACTTCCTCACCTATAAATTTGAGCATGATCTGAATAACATCTGTTTTGTGGTATCCTTGAAAGGATTTTTTTTTCCAAGACAGAGTCTCACTACGTCACCTTGGTAGAGTGTCATGGTATCATGGCTCACAGCAACTTCTAACTCTTTGGCTCAAGCGATTCTCTTGCCTCAGCCTCCCAAGTAGCTGGGACTAGAGGTGGAGTCTCAGTCTTGCTCAGGCTAGTCTCAAACCTGTGAGCTCAGGCAATCTACCTGCCTTGGCCTCCCAAAGTGCTAGGATTAAAGGCACCAGTCACTGCACCAAGCCCTTGAAAGGTTTTGATTTTGGGTTTTTTTTTTTTTTTGAAACAAAGTCTCCCTATGTCACCCACCGTATATTGCCATGGCATTACAACTCACAGCAACCTCAAACTTTTGGGCTTAAGCAATTCTCTTGCCTCAGCCTCCCAAATAGCTGGGACTACACTCACCCACCACAATGCCCAGCTATTGGTTGTAGTTGCCATTGTTGTTTGGCAGGCCTGGGCTGGATTTGAACCCCCCAGTGCCATTGTATATGGCCAGTGCCCTAGCCACTGAGCTACAGGCACCAAGCCTGAAAAGATTTTTAAAGCCAGTGCCTCTGTCCTACTCCACAGCACCTGGCATTCAGTAAGTACTCAGTGTAAATATGAGATACTGTCAGGGCAGCACACAATATTTTTTTTTGCAAAATAATTATAATGGTATTCTCTATGACCACTGCCCCCAGATATTAACTTTAGAAATTTTCTTAATCATAAAGGAACCTCAAAAATTGTATGCTAAGTGAGATAAACTAGACACAAAAAAGACAAGTATGACTCCATTTATGTAAAATATCTAGAATGGAAAAATTCGTAGAGAAAGTAGAACAGATGTTACCAAGAGCTGGGGTGGGTGTCGGGGGCAGGAATGGGGACTTACTGCTTAATGGGTATAAAGTTTCTGTTGGCACTGATGGAAGTTTGGCGGTGGTTACACAACACTGTGAACACACTTAATGCCACTGAATTGTACACTGAATGTTTAGTGTGGCAAATTTCTGTCTTATATAGTATTTTACCACAATGAGAAATTTTTCTTTATGGCTTCCCTTTGCAAAAGAAAAATACAAGATAATAACTGTTTTATGATAGAATAAAATGTTATTTTAGTCCAGCAGATTCTGTTCCCATATATGGGTACAGGAGTCTGGTCCTGGGACATCACCCTCTGTCCCCTGGATGGGTCAGCTGCAGCTCTCACCCCTGTCCCTCCCCCAGACTCCCATTCAGGAAGTGGGACTCCCACTCTCAAGCCCCATAACACACTATCAACACTCAAAGAGCTGTTCAGAGATGGTCCTCTGAGCTCTACATCAGGGAGCACATACACACGTGGGGGCACTACAGGGCCGGACGACCTTGCCTGGTGAAGTACAGGGAGTCTGTGCTTCTGCAAGCCTTAGGGGTGGGGAGACATGGAGCCTCCTCCAGGCTGTAAGGAGAGATGAAAGAATTGAAAATCACATCTGTTTGGACTCCTGGTCTAGTCCACCATGGGTGCTGTGATGGTTAATTTTATGTGTTAACTTAACTGGGCCACAAGGTGCCCAGACATTTAGTCAAATGTTATCTTGAGTGTAACTGTGAGGTGTTTCTCAGGAGACCCAGGTTTGGATTGGAAGACTCAGTGAAGCAGATGTCCTCCTAGATACAGTGGGTACCATCCAGCCTGCCAAAGGCCTGAACAGAACAAACGGGCTGAGTAAGAGAATTCCCCCCACTTGGACCACCTCCAAATTAGAACACTGGCTTTTTTCTTTTTCCTTTTTCTGAGACTGAGGCTTACCATGTCACCCTCAGTAGAGTGCTGTGGCATCACAGCTCACAGCAACCTCCAACTCTTGGGTTTAAGCAATTCTCTTGCCTCAGCCTCCCAAGTAGCTGGGACTACAGGCACCTGCTACATCGCCCAGCTATTTTTTGTTGCAATTGTCATTGTTGGTTAGCTGTCCTGGGCCAGTTTCAAACCCGCCAACTTTGGTATATGTGGCCAGCACCATGACCAGTGTGCTACGGGTCTCAAGCCAGCACTGGCTTTTGTCATGCCTTTGGACTTGACCTGAAACATCAGCTCCTCTAGGTCTTCAGCTGCCCAGTAAGACTAAGACTTAAACTATTGGCTCAACTGAGGCTCCAGCTGGCCAACTCACCCTGTAGACCTTGGGACTTGCCAGCTCCCATCACTGTGTAAGCTGGTGCCTTATAATTCTGTAATGTGTAATATAAAATACACACACACATCCTGTTGGTTCTGTTCCTCTGGAAAATCCTGAAAAATACAGCATGGTTTCATTCTAAAAGCTGAGTACATTTCCACCCCCTGGGTTTATAGTCACTTTAAAAAAAAAAAATTACAAAATAACTGGGCCAAAAAGAAAGTCCATAAAAAGGATAGACTTTTTAGAATTTTTTCCTTTAGGCTTCTGTTAGGCTTTTGAGGCTAGATGAGTTGGGATATCATAGAAGTTATTTTTCATGTTTTTCTAGTAAATCCAGGAAAAGGATAAGGTTGTCCTAGGGTATATTTGGTTCATGTTAATCAAGTGTGATGAGAAAAAGCCTCTGCTAGAGAGAACATTCTGGCAGGTCAGGGTCCCAGGCCCCAGCCACATTGCCCCTGGGAAGTCCTGTGAAATCTTGTGGACCTCAGTCTTCTTAATCCCCCTCTGCAAAGTATCTCTAATGCTGCTTCCGGCTCTACAACCCCAAAGAAAAGTTCTATGGAATTCATACCAACAGAAAGAGCCATGCTTACGTATTTGTGATTGTGCATCTGTGGATAGATTGATCACTCAGAGCCGACTTGGCCTAAGTAAGTTGACTTAGGTGTCTGCTGGCATCAGGTAGCAGCTAGTATCTCAGTTCTTAAGGCTTCCTGCTGCTACAGTGAGCATGTGCTTTACATGAGGTCCAATTTTTAAATTTACTTATTTATTTTAGAGACAGGGGTCTCTCTATGTCACCCAGGTTGGAGTGCCACAGCCATTCACAGGCAGGATCACAGCTCATGGCAGCCTCAGACTAGGCTCAGGCGATCCTCCTGCCTCAGCCTCCTGAGGAGCTGGGACCACAGACACCCACCACCACCTCTGGCTACGTGAGATCTGATTATAATCATGAACCTCCATACTTTCCTTTCTATGAAAACACTACTTACAAAATAAAAAAATACGTGGAGATAACTTTAGAACTTTCTCTTGGTAGTTTGGCAGTTAGTAATCTGGGCTTAATTCTAATCTTATCCTAAAAACTCACTTTTCTCCTGGGGTAGGGAAAAGGGTCTCTTAAAGGAAAGCCAAGAATCATCGTCTGGGGAAATGTGAGACGTGCATGAGCCAGAAAAATGTCTTTGGAACCGCCCAATCCAGTTGCTCCAAAGTCCTCAGCAGGCAAGTTAACAAAGACCTTGGCCCCTCACAGCTAAAGACAGTAGACGTATGAAATTACTGAGAACACAATGAAGCTTCTCCACCATGGAAAGGAGTCCACACACACCAGAAGCGAGACAGGGCACAGCCACGTACCTTCTGCAAACACATGAGACAGGCCTTCCAAAGGAAATGCCTCTGTGGGGGGGGTCTCATCCTTGCTGTTTCAGGTAGAGGACAGCCCACAACAAGGATGGTAGAAAACGGTCCCAGGGATGCCTGTTGCAATGCTGGAAAAAAATAGAATGGCGCCTGTGGCTCAAAGGAGTAGGGCACCGGCCCCATATGCCGGAGGTGGTAGGTTCAAACCCAGCCCCAGCCAAAAACTGCAAAAAAAAAAAAAAATATGTCCTCTCCTAGTTGCCATTACCCCAAACTCAAAGGATGATCGTCATCATCAGAAAATTCATGACCTTTTGCCATGTCGGGGACACCTACTTAGGAGAAGGAGCAAGTAAAGACCATACCTCAACTGACGTAAGGGAAGGAAGAACACACCTGCTCTGAGCAGCCTGAGTGGGCCCTGCAGCCCCTGCCCCTGGGCTGAGACCAGCAACCCACTTCACTTTGTCCAGAGAACGTGAACAACTGGGTGCGGCAGGTGCGAGTTTGCAGAGGCTGTGGGCTCCAGTGTGTAGGAGCATAACCAAACCCGACTTCACCAGGAGCCCTGGCAGCAGAAAAGAAATCTGGCCACTTCCTGTACATTTGGTCATTCCAGACATATGCTCAGTGAGATTCAGGGTTCTCACTCAGGTTCCAGGAGGGCGTGCACAGCACGCAGGAGCCAGTGCTTCGCAGCCTGTTTTCCTACCAGCCTCTGCTGGTGATGTGCTCAGTCCCAACAGGCCCCATCATCAGCTCATCCCCAAGCCAGCACTGGCTGGGGAAAAACCATGTGCTTATCAGATCCCAGACTAGGCAGACCCCCTGTCTCTGCCATTGCTGTCCTGTGGGCCCACTCCCCTGGCAGAAGGAAGCCTTCACTATCCTCCTGTGCTCCCTCTGAGGCCAGAGGCAGTCCCTGGCGCCCTGAGAGACACTGACAGGATGTCCTTCCAGGACGTGGTGGAGTGAGAACATCTGTAAGACTGCTTCCCCAAATCCCAGACGGAACCTGCCAGGGAACTGTCCCACCAGACTTTCCTCCTCCTCAGGAATCCCCCAGGCCCAGAGGCCTTAGTGCCTCTACCTGAGATGCCTAAACGATCAAGGGCTCTGTCTTACCAGGCTGCCATGGCAAAAATGCCACAGACTGGGTGGCTCAAGCAAAAGAATCATACTATCTCACAGTTCTGGAAGCTGGAAAATCCAAGATCAAGGCACCGCCAGGGTTGCCCTTTGGAGGAAACTCTCTCTCTGGGTTATGGATGGCACTTTCTTCCTGTGTCTTCACACAGGGGTTGGGGGGCAATCTCTACCTCTTCTTCTAAGGCCACCAAGCCCATCAGATTAGGACTCTACCCTTACGACATCTTTTCAAGCCCTGTGTGAAGCCCTGTCTCCAAATATAATCACGGCACGGCCAGAACGTCAACACGCTGCAGTGGGGGGAGCACGATTCATTCCATGGCTGCCCAGGTCTGGCGTGAGCCCTGTACAGGACCACCCAGTGTCCAGCCTTTGCTCTCTCAGGTCTACGTCCTTCCTCACCTGGGGCCCTGGACCTAGCCCTCTAGGGCTGGCGTCAGCCCTTGATTTGTGAATCAAGTGTGATTACAACACAGTGAGCACAAGTTTATGAACTGTCAGCGCTGTGTTCCCACCACAGACTCCCGAGGCTGTGGCAGAGGCCAAGTGGCCACATGGCTTCTCTGGCGCCCTGCAGCAAGGCGTGTGGACCGAGCTCTGGCCAGTGTAACCGGGCTGCCCAACCGTGTTTTGCCCAGAGTTGCTGTTTCGGGCACCATCTGCAGTTTACATCTGGTTCTAGAAGGCTTTTTTCTCAAAGTCTCTCCCCTAAATTTCAGTGACCTGTTTTGAAATTCAAAACAAGTTCAAGGATGGCTATGGTTCTGCAGCTGCCTAGAAGCCAGACTGGAGAGCGGGCGAGAAAGGAATTTCACAGGCACAATACACGTAAATAAATACCAACATATTCCCCACCACACAATTATAATCAAAGCGGGAACCTTGTGCAAGGGGTCTGCTCCCTTGGAGGAGGTGGACGAGGGAGTGAGAAATGTGCTCCTTTTATGCTGTTTTTGACACTTGAATCACCTGAATATATGACTATTTTAGACGGAGTCTCACTCTGTCACCCTGGGTAGAGTGCCGTGGCATCATCATAGCTCACAGCAACCTCAAACTCCTGGACTTAATTAATCCTCTTGCCTCAGCCTTCACATGCTTGTAGCTGGGACTACAGACGTGCCATGATGCCTGGGTAGTTTTTCTTTTTTCTTTCTTTTTATTTATTTTTTTATTCAGCAGAGAACAGGATCTTTTGCTCAGGCTGGTCTCAAACTCCTGAGTGCAAGCAAATCTCCCACCTCAAACTCTAGACTGCTAGGATTACAGGCGTGAGCCACTGTGCCTGACCAATATTACTATTTTAAAGGAACTCTGACAACAGGTGAATAAAATGAGAGCAGAGCAACATGGGGGAAAAGCATTAAATGAGATGATAAGAGCCCAAGGAGATCCCCCAGGTATAGGTCAGAATTAGTCAGCAAGCCTTGGACTCAAACTCTCAGCAGCTCCCGAGAGACTCCTCCACACACAGCACCTAGAGGACGCAGGGTGACACCTCTCACCTGAGGACAGGGAAACCCTGCCCTCAAACGTACACACTCCCAGACAGGCGCCAAGTACACCTGCAGTGAGGCTTAACAGTGTTCAGAGGTCCCTGGAGGTTCAGAGACCACCATGAAGAAGGAGAAGAAAAATGCAGGGGTGACCCTCATTTATCAGCTTCCTAGGGCTGCCATAGGAAGCACCCCAAATTTATTCTCACAGTTGCAGAGGCTGGAAGGTTCAAGATGGAGGGTAGCAGGGCTGTGAGGAAGACTCTGTTCCCGGCCTCCCTGCTGCCGTTGTTGGTGCCCCTTGGCTTGTGGAGGCCTCGCCCCATCCTCTGTCTTCCCTGTGTGTGTGACTGTGTCCATATTTATTGCTTTATGATGACACCAGTCACACTGGATTAGGCCTCACCCTCCTGACCTCACCTTAATGAGTTATATCCCACAACCAGGTCCAGATAAGACCATGTTTTAAGGGGGTTAGCACTTCAACATTATGAATGGTAGTGGGGGGAAGCAATTTAACCCATAACACTCTCCTCCTAAAAAGATCCTATGAATATGTAAATTCACTTTTTTTTGAGACAGAGTCTGACTCTGTCCCTTTGATACTCTCTGTCTATACCTTGACATCTTCATAGCTCACAGCAACGTCAAACTCTTGGGCTCAAGCAGTCCTCCTGCCTCAGCCTCCTGACTAGCTGGGATTTGAGGCACCCATCATAACACTGGCTAATTTTTCTATTTTTAGTAGAGATGGAGTCTTGTTCTTGGTCAGGCTGGTCTTGAACTCATGAGCTCAAGCAATCCACCCATCTTGTCCTTCCAGAGTGCTAGGATTACAGGTGTGACCCACTTGCCTGGCTAAAACCTCACATTTTTAAAATAAATTTTTATTTTAAATTAGCATAAGCCTCACAAGAAGTTGCAAAACTAGTGCAGGGAATTCTCACATAGCCTTCAACCAAAGATCTCTTACATGAATATGATATGCTGAAGAAGTTAGGAAATTGATATTGACACTTATTATTACCTCTGGTAGAGATCTTATTTGTCAGTTTTTACACACAAATTTTTAAATCCATTTACTTCTCTTAAAAAAAATGTTTTTTGGAGATGGGGTCATGCTCTGTTGCCCAGGCTGGACTGCAATGGTATGATCATAGCTCACAAGTGATCCTCTTGCCTCCCGAGTAGCTAGGAAGAAAAATCCATTTTTTAGATCCAATAATAACAACAGCAACAAAACTCCATTAACTACATCATGTTTTAAAGATACAAAATAAAAGTAGGACCCATAAAATCTAATCTCCTAACACAAAAGATAACTTACTGTTTCAAGAGCAGCCAACAGTGGCATTTTAACTATAGTGCTTGATTTGGGTTTATGAAATGTTAGTGGGCTATTGAGTTAGAGACCCAGCAGGTGAAATATTTTCCTATTATTTCACTGGATCAATAAGTTCCGCTCGGTGTTTAAAGCCACCAGCTCAGTGCTTGGCAACCGTTCACTTTCACTTCCTCTCCAGGATCCACGGTCCCCTCCCTCCATCACTCTGTCTTAACGCTAAAACACTAATCCCCACAATTATCAGAGAGGGATCATTTTTAGGTCACCACTTTGTTTTTACTAACTTTGTGGGAAATGCAAAATCCTGTGTAGTAAGAGGTGAAAGGACTCACAAAATTCCTGAACTTAATTTAGGTGGGAGAGCACAAGGTCTCCCAGGGAAGAGGGGCATTTGTGATTTCTAGTGTGCAAATTCTATTATAATACCAAAGTGATGCTTCTGAGCGAACCCACACCTAGATGACGTCATCTGGTGAGCAGAACCCTGAAGTTATACAAAGGGAAAGGCTCCCCTGAAGCAAGGGGGACCAGGAAACTACAATAAAATGACGGAGAAATGAGGCCTCAGAAGGCTCATCTAGAGAAAGAACCTGCGGGATGAGGTTCTGGTGACTGGTGTCCTTACTCCTAGATTAGGAAAGGCACTGGGATGGCTGAGGACGGGCAGGAGAGGGTCACAGTGAGAGGACAGCCCACCCTCTCAAAGTTAACCCTGACATTCCCAAACCCGGAGCCCCATTCCAAGTAGCCCCTTAGCCATCACTGTCCCTGGAAGAATTAACAGGGAAAATTGGGATTCAGTCAAAATCACCATCAACAGCATTTGTTTAGTTATAGTTTTTTAAAAAAATATATTGAAACATGAATTTGTTTCAATATTTATAGAATTGACAAGACAGTAAATAGTCTACCTGATTGAGAGAAAGCAATACTTACCCGGACCACCCAAGAAGGCTGCGCTGGGTATGGATGGAACGGATTTCAACTGGCATCTAAATAGGTGAACACAGCCAAGGAATACCTACTGAGGCCGTGCTACACGCCAGGCTGTCCTCTGGGCCCTGGACATACAGCAGTGAACAAGCCAATGTTTTTGACCTTGTGGAATTTGTATTCTATGGGGACCCAACAGACGATGAACACCTGAATGTCTGACACAATGTCAGACGTGATGAGCGTGACGAGAAACAAGGCAGTGTGACATGACAAGCAGGGAGGGAGCTGGTTTAGAGAGGGTGGCCGTGAAAGGCCCATGGGGAGGAAGGAGTCACTGGAGCAAGAATGTCATGACCTGAGGATGCTGCCCAGTGTTCCAGGCAGCAGCACGTGCAAATCCCTGGGCCAGGTGCATATTCAGGGCAACTAGGGTGACCGGGTAGGTGAGAGAGGAGCCAGGTCACATTGGGCCTCTTGGGCCATGGTGAAGATTCTGGACTTTGTATAAATGATTGTAAAAAGCCCATTGGAGGACTTTGAACAACAAAGTGACAAACATATTTAGCTCTTATATAAAACGGAATAGATGAAATTACTAGAGCACTATTGCAGTATGGAAGGAGAGATGAGCGGCAGGAAATAAAACACTACAGCTGAAGGTGTAATGGACTGGGCACAAGGTATGAACACAAGGAGAAGAATCTAAGATCAATCCTGGGTTTTGAATATGGTCAGTGTGGGAACCAAGAGGTCTTATGATTCGAGATCATCTCAGGGACCTAATGGGACGTTTTCACAAAGCTTTAGGTGATAACCTATGAAAGAGATAAATTAAGTGTGCAAGATTGCAAGGCACACTTCATTAATGGGAAAGGTGGGGCTTGTTCAAATTACTGGGGCCAATAGGCCTAAAGCCAAGTATTCTTTCCCTTGGGGCCTGTCCCCAGGTGGTGACTGCAGCTTGGCCTGCACCACTGCAATCTGGCCCATCGATTTAACCAGCAATAAGGCTGGTTCTACATTTCAGCTCCCCTAGCTGAGACATCCAGTCCTGCCTGCTTATGGCAACACTGTCCCCTGCAGGGAGCTGGGCCTTGTCACTTTCCCTAACCTAAAGCAGCTAGCTGGAGCCCTGCTGTAAAAGGATGGGATGCCCAGGACCTAGAAATTCAAGTTTTCAAACTCCAGGCTGAACCTCCCTTGGAACTGAAACTAGACTCAGTCAGCCTCACATTCCTCACTTCTCTGAGGGCAGCCAGCCGCACCTGCCCACCTCGCCAACCTCACCCAGGGCCACCTTGGAATCTGACATTCTGATGCCGTGCTTGCCTTAGAAATTTAGTGCAACTAGAACAGAAACTGAATTTCTGAAAACAATTTTCACACAACTTGTCAAATCACATATACCGTGGAAAGTGGAACCCACCTGTAGCAGAATAATTTAGAGTGAGTCTATTTTAAAACAACAAGGAGAAGCTACCTAGATTCAGGCTTTCTTGGGAAACTTGTCCTCCTAATTTGGACAAATGATCATAACAGCAAACATGTTGCTGATAATTAACTGACTGTGAAAAGTAATAAGGCTTTGCCATTTGTGATTTGAACCAAAATGCATGCCCCGCCGGGGGCAGTATTAATAGACAGCCACTAAGCTAGCAAACAAAACCAGGTCTTCCGAGAATTTTCAAACCTTGTTTCCAATTCCTTAGATGAATTTCCCTGACTCTAACTGGAGAGAACTCCAGAGGACTTTTGTCTGTCCTCTGCTCATGACTCTGCCCCGTCTGTGCAGGAAGGGATACCCAGGGCCCCCTGTTGCTCCATCCAAAGTTTTTTATGGGGTAGGAACACAGTGCAGCTCTTGTCAGGTGTCCCCAGAAGACAAATTAACCCTGTGTGGGCTTTCCCAAATGCAGGAAGAAGCTTCCCAAGGAAAGTGGTGGGCCAGGGGTATCCAGTGAAGCCTTCAGGACAGGCATTAATAAAAAGTCCTTGTGGGTGGTTTTGACCTTCAATGACCTTGATTTTTCAACCTTACCTTCCCCTGGACCTATGTTATCCCTTCCAAGAGCTTATTCCTATTGACCATTCTCCAGGCAGACTCCCCAGCATAATTGTATATTTCATCTTATGTATAGAGACTAACTTAGAACTAATGTTCATCGGGGTTATACACTTCTACTGACTTACACGTGTACGATCATGAACTTTCGTTCCCTCCCGTTAAATGACTGCTACCCCAGAACGCTTTTTAACATTTATTCACAGTCCTACCTTTCTCTCTTTTTTTAACCCACAACGCTTTCAGTTAGAAGCCACTGGGCACTGACAGTTGTCACCTTTTGTCAAGTGGATGGACACTCACATTTGCATTTTTCTGGAGCCATCAAGCACATCCAATTTTGTCAAAGAGCTCCCAGCCTTTCTTTCCAGTGCCCCCGCCTGACATCAAGGAGTCTGCACGGGGGCTTACTGTCCAGGCAGCACAGAGAGCAATGAAGTGCTGCCTCGTGGCTGCAGGGCACAGGTGGGCGCGGGTGGTTACACTTTCCAGAGGGCCACGCACAGCAAGAGCCCGCCCTTGGCCTCCCCATGCTGATGTGAAGACCACAGCCACACAGCAGTTGCTCTTAAAGACTAAATTCCGAGAGCTTTCCTAGAGGAAGGGACTGCAGGGCGGCAGCGTATCTGTGGTTCTTACGAGTTTCAAAACACTTTGTGATCTGTAGGAATCGGACTTCTCTGCTTCTTCCCTTCATCTTTCCTCCCGTAACTGTAAAACTTACTTTCCCACAACTGGAACTGAAGAAGAGGACTCCCGTGATGAGAGGGCAGACAGCCTGTCTGACGCCACAGTACAGCACAATCAGCTGTGTTAAGAAGTGTTTTGATAAAGGAGAGGAGAAGAGACGGCCAGCCCGGTCACCAGAGCCATCTGTTAGTGGGACAGCTTACCCCGAATGTCAAGGGCCTGCTATTATGAGATGAGGTTATGAATGTGTTTCTGGAGAACTGCATGTCCCAGCCACCCTTTGTTAGCTATGTGGCCTGAGATAATTACTTAACCTCTTAGGCCTCTGTTTTCTTATCTTACAAATGGGAAGAAGTAAATCCATCAACACATGTCAGGTGACTTTCTAAGCGCCTAGCAACTAATAATAATCCAGCAGTTTTTAATCATTATTTGTATTAAAAATAAACTTCTGGAGTCCCATAAGAGCAGTTTGGGGGTTCAACTGAAAGGATATTCTGTTTAGATGGAGTAACTGGGAAAAGGTTTGTGTAAAAAAGCAGTTTTTTAATGGCTCCTTGAAGAATTCCTAGAGTTCAGCCAGGGAAAGAGTGTAAGTAATGTCACGGGGCAGGAGCAGGGACTCGTTTCCAAGTGGGGTTTATGAGTTATTAAAATTACACTGCTGTGTGTGTGAGTGAAGCCCTCCCTGCAATCAGACTTCCTCTGCATGTTCTCCACCTCCCAGGTACCGTGCAGTGGCCTGGAGGCGTCAGCCCAGGGTAACTCAGTACCTCTGCCACTCCTATTCACAGACAAGGAAACTGAGGCACCATTTCTCACAGTCACACTTCCAGGAAGTGGTGGAATCAGAATTTAAATCCACATGCTCTAACGAGCAGAGAATGCATGTATCAATGGAATCCACGCGACATCCAACTGCAAAAAGACCAGCAGTACAGGCTGCACTGTGACCTCCCAGGCCCAAGTTCATGTGCTGAACCCTGAACCCCTAGTACTTAAGCTGTATTCGGAGACAGGGTCTTTAAAGAGGGAATTAGGTAAGCTGCAGTCATTAGGGAAGGCCCTAATCCAACGTGACTGGGACCTTTGTAGGAAGAGGAGATGTGGACACACAGAGGGGCAGCCACGTGGGGACACAGGGAGAAGACGGTGTCATCAATCGAGAGGGGCCCAGAGGATACCGCTCTGCCACCGTCCTGATTGGCCTCCTGACTCTGCCACTGAAGCCCCCGTCTGTGGTACTTTGCTACAGGATCCCGAGCAAACTCAAACAGCCAGTCGCGGATAAGTCCCACAGCCAAACAGATGAAGACAAACAAATGCACACCAACTACCCAGATCACCTCAAGGTCAAGTGCAAGCTGATAGCAGCTGTCGGAGGCAGGACACACAGCAACAGAAGCAGAAAAGGTGTCGTCAGTTCCCACGGGGGCAGGTAGACTCGGCCCTAAAGCGACTGGAAGTCTGTTCATCTGACAAAAAAGGAAGCACATTTTTATCTTCACTGATTTCAGAAAGCCCAAGTTTCAATCCTGCAGGTCCCTGCCACAAGGGTCTTAGTTTTGTAAGGAACCACTTTGGACATTTCACCATAAGCAGGTTTTGGCGAAGAAAAGCCCTGTCTCTCAAATACTTGACCTTTTCTTTAGAAGCTTCCAGAAAGAGCAAGGTCAAAACCAGGCCAGTGAAATCCTGCCTCAGCCAATTTCTTGATAGTTTGTCTTGGGCAAAGGATTGCAGGTTCCATGGCCTAGGCTTAGATAGCCCGACAAACTTGTTCAGTTGAATATTTAAAATGTTTCTTAAATTCTAAAAATATTTAATGAGGGAGCTGGGGCTGTCATGTATCCTCAGGTCACAAATGAAAATAGCCCATTTGGAAGCTCAGCTCAAACCCTCAGGGTTCCTCCGGCTGAGCCCCATCCCAAACCCGTCTGGAAGAGTTTAAGATGAAGCAACACAAAAAGAGAAGCGTTGAGGATCCCGGGATGTGTGGGCACTGCATTGGTGAGAGCTACTGCTAAGATAATTATTCTGTTAGGAATTGGTGACATAAACCTTGGCCTTCCACTGGCATCCTGGCAACTACATGGTTGTCAGGCCAGTGCCCAGGCAGGGGAGGGCAGCCCCATGAGGGTACACGAACTTCAACTTACCAAGGAGAATGGTGTCCCCCCAAAGCTAATATTGTACAATTCAGATCTCTGGCAGAAAATAAAATGGAGAGCACAGAAAAGAAGATTGTGTGTGCACGCGCGCGCGCACACACACACACACACACACACAAGGACGCAGCGGTACCTCCCACTTCTGCCGGGGCAGGAATGACACCCCTGACTAAAGGGAATGGAACTGCTGGACAGGCTGAGATGCTGCTTCCCAAGGAAGGCCTGGGACAGCTGAATCAGAGGATACTTCTCCTTATGAAAACCAGATTAACTCCAACAGGTAAACCTTGGCTCCTCCGAATAGGGCAGCACATCAAAGTGTTTCTGGCCACAAGAGTTGAGACATTTCATGAACAAAGGCGCCCCAATCCCGGCTCTACCTACAAGGCAGAAGTATTCCATCTGCATATGGTTTTATCTCTACAAAACCAAACTGGTCTGGGAGACTTGGGTCCCAGGGTGAATGGGGGCTCGGGGTGGGGCAGAGCTGTCTGTCTCAGCCTGTCCCCCCAGGTAGTCACATATTCCAGGCACTTGCCCTTCCCTCCATCCCAGCACTTCCTCCAATCTGTGGCAAACATGAAGCCATCCCGAGAGGAGAGAGGGATCTTCAGCTCCCTAAACACATCCAGAGAGACTGCTGTCCAGCCTCACATGGTGACATTTCTGGAGCTCTCACAATCTGAAGGGATTTGAGATGACAGATGGAACCCACATGATCCATGACAGATACAGCCTCGGAAAATGTCGGCATTAATATTTAAAAGTATTTGAATAACTGCCCCATTTGTCTCACTTAACGTGGCAGGCACCAGTGGGCTGGCAGCGTGTCTCCCTGTGTGTTTAGGGGAAAATGCCCAATCAGCAGGACGTTTCACCATGTAGACGTGAGATTCAAAGTTGCCTTGAGAAATTACATTAAACTTGTTAAACACAGTATCAGAAGGCCCCAAAGCTCTGGGTACACAGAATTTACATCATGCAAAAGAAGTTATGAGTGCTGTGGAAGTTTTCCTGGAGGCTCCCAGGGCTCTGTTGATGACAACAGCTGAGAGAAGGTATGTCATTTAGGGAAACTGTAAGTGAAGATCCTTATTAAAATATGGTGACCACTTCTCAATCTAGGGTCAAGGGCAGGAGCCAGAAAGCACCTTTATGTTCATACGCCCCTTCCTCACCTCTCCCCCAACTTGCAGAACCCAGGACGGGTAGTACGGTCTCAATGACAATTTAAAATACTCCTTTGACTTATGCATTCCTCTTCCCACCTGCCTGCAGAGCCCAGCTCTCCTCCCAGGGTGCATGTCTATAGTTCTTTAGAGACTATGAACCAATTGTGATTGCCCTGGGACAATCCTAGCAAAGTTCTTATTCTGATGTCTTGATTCTGTTGTCCTTTCTGTTTCAGCACCAATGCCTGAAAGAGGGTGGGGGAGGGAACAGGTGCAGGAGATTAAGGAGAATTGAGCCAAATCTTCAGCCTTAGGGCCCCACCCTGAGCACCACCCAGAGGCACAGGCTAGGGTCAGGTTAATGGCAGAATCTGGTGGGGTCCTACAGAAGTGATCTTGGCCTCGGAAGGGATCATACTCAAGATACTGCTATGCTCAGAGACTATTTTCCCCACCCTATGTCACTCAGGGCACAGCCAGGGCCAGGACTGGGGCTGATAAGGGAAACCCAGGAAGGCCCCAGTGCTCAGGTCATACCTGAAGCTCAGCGCCTTCGCAAGTTTGGGGTCCTGCTTCCTTTCTTTCCTCCACCCCATCCTGCTCAAGCCACCCCCTTTCTGTCATCCGTCTCTTCCAACCTAATAATGTCATTTCAGGATTTTATTCCAGGCAAAGTTCTGAGAAAATCAAGAATAGCTCCTGGATAGAAGATACAATTGTAACATCTTGCCTATCCACAGAGTGCAAAGTGAACTCAATTCAAGAATCATTTCTTCAATATTCTTTGGGTGAAGGCATTTTTCCAGTCTGCTGAAGGATTCCAAAACAAATGAGAATGTTCCTCTCCCACTCGGGTGTACACTGAGGAGTGAAGGCTGCCGGAGGGAGGATGCAGGGTGCACGTCGGGCACCCTGTGTAGGCAGCACCCCGTCCAGGGCCCTGTGCCCGGTACAGCCAACCGGCATCAGCGCTCTCCCCGGGGATGCTGCCAGCCACAGTGAGCCACTGTGTGCAAGTGAAAGGACCACACCTCTGAGCCTCCACACCCTCACTGTCGAAGTGAACATAACACTGCCTTAGGGGGTGTGTATTCATCTGGGTTTTCCAGAGATACAAGACCAATGGGAAGTACCTAGCAATATACAGAAAGAGAATTGCCATGAGAGATTAGCAACCCCGGTTATGGCAGCCAGAAAGTCTCACAATCTGCAATTTGCAAGCTGGAGGCCCAAGGAAGCCAGGGATGTGGTTCCAGTCCTAACTCAAAGGCCCGAGAACCAAGGAAGCCAATGGAGTAAGTCCCAGTCTGAGTCTGAAAGCCCAAGAACTAGGAGCACCAAAGCTTGGAAGCCAGAGGAGATGGATGCCCCGGCTCAACAGAGAGAAAATCGCCCTTCTTTCACCTTTTGGTTCCACTGAGGGTCTCCACAGATTGGGTGATGCCCACCTGCCTTGCTGAGAGTGGATCTTTCATACTCAATCCACCCGTTCAAATGCTAACCTCTTCCAGAAACATCTTCACAGACACATCCAGAAATAATATTTTATCAGCTATTTGGGTATCCCTTTGTCCAGTCGGGTTGACGCATAAAATAACCATCATCTTTTCTACCCTGAAATGCAGGACAAGATCATTACCTCATTTAAGCACAAACATCTATTTAGTTTAGTTATGTTAATATGATGACCTCCCCCTGAAATGCTCATAACTTCTCAGTCATTTTGTAACCTGGAGAAATTTGGGGATCACTGCCTGAGAGGACACTCCTTCCACAGGCATCTGACTTGCTTTGGTGGAGGAGGAATGCTGGGCTCTGGCAGACTCTTGCCCTACTCGTCTTAAGAGAGTTGAGGCTCCAGAGTCAACAGTGCTTGAACAAGGGTCAATTCTGGCCTTACAACCCACAGCCAAGTATCATAACTTCCACCAGAGTCTGAAAGCAGATTGGCTTTGGGTTGCCTTATGCGTCTTTGGAGAGGTAGGATGTGGTCCCTTGAGAAAAGGACATTCGGCAGTGCCCATACTCAGTGGTTAGGGTGCCGTCCACATACACCAAGGCTGGCAGGTTCGAACCTCGCCTGGGCCTGCTAAAGTAACAATGACAACTGCAACAAAAAAATAGCCAAGTGTTGTGGTGGGCACCCATAGTCCCAGCTACTTGGGAGGCAGAGGCAGGAGAATCACTTAAGCCCAAGAGTTGGAGGTTGCTGTGAGCTGTGATGTCATAGCACTCTACCGAAGGTGATATAGTGAGACTGTCTCAAAAAACAAAAAGAAAAAAGGACACTCAACTTTTCTTGGGAAGAAACTGTAAGAACACTCAGGTTGAACTGAGATTTTAGGTACTATGAGAATTAAATCATTTCTTTGATTTGGACTTTACCCAAATGATATTAAGCTGATAGACTACAGAGTGGAAAGCACAGCACAATGGACTTGCTTCGGCTCTTCTCTCATCACTTGATGAATTTTAACTTCGGTTTATCTGTAGACTCCATCTCTGTGTCCTTCAGGAAGAGGATTTTAAGAAAATAACACCTTACAAGCAAAAGCCGTTAATTGATCATGAGTTCCCTTTCAAAACATTTTTTATAAATTTTACATCTCCGTGATACTCATTTCTGTTGGTGCACAGTTGTCTTCAGCCATTTCTCACTTTAATGAATCTGTGGGCACATTTACTACACCAAAGAGGAACTGTGCTACGTGATGAAGCGTTTGTGCAAACAGAAGTAAAATTACAGTGCCATCTTCAGGAAACTGAAAGTCTTTCTTTATAAAACACTACATATGCAGCTCCAAGTCACCTAAAAATGTTCCTGGATTTGAAGATTAATCTCTCCCTTGTGTTATGAAAAGAGCAGGTGAGGCAAAGGATAAACACGGGGCCGCTCTTTGCAGTGAAACGTAATAAATGTTCCCGATAACCACGGAGCCACTAAGGATTTAATGCTCCGGGAACCAGAGAGGGTATGACTTCCCGGTTTTATGGCCTCAGATTTTATCACAGATGGCTAGAGGAGGGGAAAAAAATTAAAGAGAGAATCAAAGTTGCCTTTGTTGCATAGGAGCTGCCTCTGTTTTTCTTACGCTTGTCAGGGCTGCTGACACTGGGGACAGGATGCATTCCTAGATGCACGGGGCAGGACGCTGTGCTGAGAGCCGGGACTTGCTCTCCAGGCTGACCCTGGAGCCGAGGAGTCGCCTCTCCCTGAGCCTGGCACTTGGAGCAGGAAGTGTGATCACAGCTGATCCCTGCACCCCTTACCTGGCTGTACATCTCCCCACACTGGCAGAGTCCAGGGGACCAGGGAACATGCCCCAGCCCCCTCCCCTTCAGGCCGCACTCCCCCGTTCCTGGAATCCAGGAGTTCCTTGTTTCAGTAAGGTTTGCTGTGCAGAGTCCTCGTGGAAGCTACTAACAGTTTAAAGTCTAAGCCTACTTTTAGGCAAATAGGTAGGAGAAGGCAGAAAGGGGTTTTTTGCATCTGCTATTTCTCAATTGTCTTCAGCTCAAAATCATTTTTACGCCAAATGGCATATTTGGGGGTGGCATGTTCTGGTCCCCCACAGAATGATGTAAGGAATTCATTGTAAGCCTATGCCCTTCCGTTGACATTCCCAGTCTAACAAAGTAGCATAAGCTTGAATTAAACTTCCTAACTTGGTCACAGAGATTGGGAGGTGAGGCAGAGAAGGTGTGATGATCTCTGTGGTTAATTTCCCTTTTCTGAAAGATGTGAACAATAATATCTATTTTTCCAGGGCTCTGTGAAAATCAGAGATAACGTACGCTAAGGACTTAGGATTTTCCCCAACAGAAGCAGACAAATCTACTAAGTATTTTATTAGCTAATTGCTTCCGTTTGTCAATGCCCCTTTTAAAATACAGAACCAAGTGCTATCTGCGTGGTAACAAATACAAAATCCAGATTCCCCACTCCTTGGTGCTGAGTATGACTGGAGTGGCCTCCTTTAGCTGCTACCTCATAGCAGACTTGAGATAAGCTAAACCACCGGGTCTTTTTCCTCTTTCCTTTATTTAGCAGAATCTTCACATTAAGTGCTAAATGGCTTATCTCTGTGAATCTCACTTTATTGGTTGCAGTTCAGCATTACAGCCCAGTGAAATCGTTTTGCTTCTCAAGATTACCTTCTCTAACAGGAGCTTCCCCCATCTTTGTCTCAGCAGCCCACGTTTGACAGTCATGTCTTCTATTCTTTATCCAAATCATTAATAGGAACATTAAGACCACCAAAGGCAAAGTTATCAGCCTCCCTACTCCCAACTCCACTGCTTGGTAGAAGACAAGTCCCTTTGCAAAGTCAGTTTTACATTATACTCACTGTCAGATTTAGAATATAGAAAATTACATGATTATTATGCATAAGAAGTAAATTTTTTAAAAAAGATGTCTAGGCTTAGCTCCTGTAGCTCAGTGGCTAGGGCACCAGCCACATATACCAGAGCTGGCAGGTTCAAACCCAGCCTGGGCCCGCCAAACAACGATAACAACTACAACCAAAAAATAGTCAGCATTGTGGCAGGTGCCTGTAGTCCCAGCTACTTGGGAAGCCGAGGCAAGAGAATCACTTAAGCCCAAGAGTTTGAGGTTGCTGTGAGCTGTGACACTACAGCACTCTACTGGGTTGACATAGTAAGACTCTATCTCAAAAAATATCTAATTTCATTGAATCTTTTTCAATCTTGATAAATAACTGTCACATTTTCCAGTTTGAAGAACATATGGATCAACTCCCCCAAACATGATGATGTCCCCACAGGAATTCAAAATAAAAAATAATATTAAGCCACAAAAAAATTTAATCTTGCAAAATGACACACAGGAAGGCTAAACGAGCCGTTCCCTAGATTTTCCTCATTTTTGTTGTTCATGGGTTTTTTGCTGGTGATGGCAGTTTTGGTCGTCATGTTTTTACTTGACACCGTAGTGGTGCTTGAAGCCTATGACTGGTCAGTGTTTTGTCATCTAACAGAATTCCTGAGCACAACCATGAAAATCATCAGGCTAGGGGAAATGGCAATTATTTGAAAAATTCATAAAAATTTCAACACAGAGTTGGAAGAAACATTAGCTGTATCTAACCCAAATCCCCATCAGTAAAAAGGAATACTTGATGCTTTACAATTCACAGGAAAAAAATGTTCACACACATCTTGTTCTTAGCTCCACCCTGCCAGGCAGCCGCCCCATCCGTCTGCTCCTCCCCCACGCGTCCTCCACTCTGCAAGGCTGAGAGTGGGTCTCCCTGCCCACAGGTGGATGCCAATTAGCCCACCCCTTCTCCTCCCCAGGGGGCGTCTGCTGGAAAAGCTTCCTTGACCCTAAAACAGATACAAGGAAAGACTACTGTAGGGATTGTCATTATTGGATGGGGGGCAACTCCTTTGAGAAATTTCTCTTTCACAAGAAACATTTCTTTCTTAACCAGTTTGTGCCAGGTTTTCCGTGGTATATAGCCAAAACAGGCCTAACCAATCCAGGGAGACACTGGCGGGCATTAAACAGGGGAGGAGTGAGGCTCAGGGATGTTACTTCACAAAATAGCACAGGAGGGCAGTGCCTGTGGCTCAAAGGAGTAGGGTGCCGGCCCCATAGGCCAGAGGTGGCAGGTTCAAACCCAGCCCCAGCCAAAAAGAAAAAAGAAAAAAAACCCCACAAAATAGCACAAGAGACAAGCCAGCACTAAACCCCACTGTATGAGTATTCTAATTCAGTCTACTACAGCCCAGACCATCCAGGCTGCTGCTTGAACCACCCCCTGCCATGCCTTCTCCGTGCGTTCCACTCACATTTTATTTCTTAAAACTGAGAAGAAACTTGATTCTGGAGGCGTCACTGGGGGGCATGTTTATGAAGACATGTTGCTCCTGTTCACAAGAAGAAGGTCCCATCATGGACTCACCTGCCCTGCCAGTTGGAGCCACCTCAAGGTTGCCACTCAAGGCCTAGCTGTTCAGTATGCAAGCAAGATGATTCTCCAGCTGTTGTCAGGGTTTGGACCCAGGAGAGATGTCAGAGGCAGCTGAGACACCTTCAGCATCAGCTTTAGAGTCCTGGCTTAAAAGCCTGTTGTTCATCAGCCCAGCAGAACCTTGCTTCCTCCCAGAGCTAGAGGATATTAGAGGGTAGAGAGGTCTCAGAGATGAACTCACCCAGCACATCATTTTACAGGTGACATGCATGGACCCTAATTGTGCCCAACTTTAGCCAATTTAGTGGCAGAGCTGGGGCTACAACTCAGCTCCCCCTGACTCCCAGCCCAGGCCATTTCCTGGAAAGTAGGAAGTTCCAGGAAATGCCCCAGGTTGGGAGTCAGGGGGAGCTGAACAATGAGCATGGTAACAACTTGGACTTTTTAGTGACCTATAATTCTTAAGCAGAAAGGGACCAGGGTGCAGTGGCTCACACCTGCAATCCCGGAACTCTGGGAGGCCTAAGCAGGTAGATTGTTTGAGCTCAGAAGTTCAAGACCAGCCTGAGCAGGAGCAAAACCCCATCTCTACTAAGAATTAAAAAAAATAGCCAGGCATTGTGGCGGGTATTGTGTGCTGAATAGTCCCAGCAACTCAGGAGGCTGAGGCAAGAAGATTGCTTGAGCCCAAGAGTTTGAAGTTGCTGTGAGCTGTGATGCCACAGCACTGTAGCCAAGGTGACAGAGTGAGACTCTCAAAAAAAAAAAAAAAAAAAACCCAGAAATGTACTTTGCTTATACTATGGAGATCCTGGTTTGGGTCCAAACTGTACTCAGCCAGGATTGCGATTCAGGCATGCCTGGAGGAGCCATGGTATGGAAGCGTACTCATTATGCATGAGGGGCCCTCCTGAAAGAGGGGGAGCCCCGTGTGCATGCTCTGTCTCTGCAGAGCACCCCAAGTCACAGAGCGGGTAAGTCACAGAGCCCCAGGGCTCCACAGGCCCCACCACAGCCGGGTCTGCCCGCTACAAGGCCATACCTGCCGTGCTAAATCACCCCCGAAAGGAAGTAACAGCTGACACACGCCTGTTTCCAATTTGTGCCAAGAACAATCTCAGGAACCTTCTTCATAGTGCTTTGTTTAACCCTGTGACCTCCTGGATCAATTTCCTCTGGCTGCTATAACATATCACCACTCGCTTGGTAGCTTAACACAACAAAATGTATCCTCTCACGGTCAGGGAGGCCAGAAGTCCGAAGCAAAGGTTTGGGGCAGAGCCATGCTCCTTCCAAAGCTTCCAGGGAGGATTTTTCCTCACTTCTTCCAGCTTCCCATGGCTTGTGGCCAAGTCCCCCCACCCCATCTCTGCCTCCAGCCTCACGCTGGTCCGCCGTGGCCTTCTCTGTGTGTCTCTGTGTCTCTCCTCCCCCTTTAACGACACCAGTCACTGCATTTAGGGCCTGCCCTAAATCCAGGAGGATTTCACTTCAACGTCCTTATCCATTACATCTGCAAAGACCCAATTTCAAAACAGTCACACTCCAGGGTTGCTGGCAGAGGGAATTTGGGGAATATAGTACAGACAATTTCATCGTTAGAGGCCCAGTAACACCTGGAAATTTGTTCTTAAATTGTGAATACTCTTACAATTTAATTCCCTGGGCATGTAAAATTCCTACTCAAATTTTTATTTTTTAATAAAAGATTTGCTTCTTTGTACAATTCTGAGATTTTTCTGTTTCTAAAGCAAGAGAAACATTCTGAAATTATCTACCAGACCTTGAATTACAAGGGAAAAGCAATTCAGCATTGGGCCACTAGATGTCACATTCTCACAGTTTGAGGCACAGATACTCTTGGAACAAATAAATTACCCCCAGCAAGAATATGTTTAAATATCTTCAAAATCAGATACTAGGTTCATAGATACTAGAAAGTGTTTGTGACAGTGACTGATTCTTTAGGTAAGAAAATTATAAGATAAAACTCAACCCCCGCCTACTCCCAACCCCTAACCCTTATTGAAAGAAACAGATTGTCTATAAGCTTCTAGCTGAGCCTTAAGTATCAACATCTTACATAAGAGAGCAGGAGCTTTCTGATATTTCCACGGCTCCACGTGACAACCTCTGGCATAGAAATTGCCCAGGAACCTTTGCCACCCCGGAGCTCATCCCCAGTCGGACTTTTACCACGAGGTGGTGGTGGTCATGGGCATCAATTTACAGAGGTAGAAAGGCCATGTGTGCGGACATCGGGGTTTGTATCCCGGCTCTGCCACTGACCACCTGCATGTCTCTGGGCAGGTCATTTCACCTCGCTGAGGCTCCAGGCTCTCACCTGTACTTTTATTTTATGAAATACCTGTACGTGTATGTACGTAGTAACTATAGGAGGAGGCAATATGTTAATTCACATGATTGTAGTAATCACTTCACAATGTATACATATACCAAATCCTCACACTGTATACTTTAAATATATAAAATTTGAGTTGTCATTTATACCCCCAAGGAAGCTGAAACATATAGGTAATATGATATAAAAATAACAAACATTAAAATATTTATTTGGCAGACTTATTACAGTGGTTAGGAACAATGACTTTAAAACACCTTCCCCACTCAACAGTGGTGGTTTATACCTGACAGCTATGTGGCCTTGCGCAGATCACTCCCCCTCTCAAAACCTCAGGCTCTTCTTCCTTTTTTTTGAGACAGAGCCTCAAGCTGACGCCCTAGGCAGAGTGCCATGGCATCACAGCTCACAGCAACCTCCAACTCCTGGGCTCAAGCGAATCTCCTGCCTCAGCCTCCCAAGTAGCTGGGACTACAGGCGCCCGCCACAATGCCTGGCCATTTTTTGGTTGCAGCTGTCATTGTTGTTTGGCAGGCCCGGGCTGGGGATTCGAACACGCCACCTTAGGTGTATGTGGCTGGCGCCTTAGCCGCTTGAGCCACAGGCGCCGAGCCAGGCTCTTCTTCTGATAAACAGTGATAAGCTGGGAACGTCTTGGCTCTCACCACTCTCTGGCTCTGCCTTCCCGTCTCAATGATGCCTTCCCTGACCAGACTATTTAAAGCTGCAACTTCCTACACCTTCCCTTTCTCTCTTCCCATTATTCACACCACCAGACATAATATTTGATTATTTGTTTATTGCTTCAGCATACTAGAATGCAAGCCCCATGAGCAAGAGTCATGGGCAACTGTCTCATTCCCGCGTCTAGAACAGTGCCCGGCGTGTGGCAGGCATTCTAGAAATATCTGTCGTAGGAATGGAGGAATGAATGGTACCTACGTCCGTCAGTAGCTGGAGAAGAGATGAGGACACAAGTGCAACGTTTACCAAAATGACTGGCATTCAGTAGATGCCCAGTGAATGGTCGCAGTCAGTATTATTATGTGTATGTCCTTGGGCAAGAGATTTAATCTCTCAAAACCCCAGTCACTGAATTTCGAAGTGGAACACAGGTTCACTATAGGATTGAGAAAAACACGTAACACTGAGCTCCAGCTAACACCTGGCACTTGTCTATCTATCAAGGTAGCAGAATTAAGGCCATGAAAGTTGGTAGCCCTGGCTTAGCCTCTCAGAAATCACAGAATACACTGCACTCATTTCCTACATCTGTGAGAACAAGTCACCGCAAACATAGCCACTTGAACAATGGACATTCACTCTCACAGTTCTGCAGACCAGAGCTCTGAAATCACATTGCAGCCAGTCCACACCCCCTCTGAAGCCTCCAGGGAGGCCCTTCCTTGCCTCTTCCAGCTCGTGGTGGCTCCAGGGGTTCCTCAACAGTGGCGGCATCACTCAAAACCTGCCTCATCCTCACGTGGCCTTCCGTATCTCTCCCCTTGGTGTCTCCTGTGACACTTGCCACTGGATTGAAGGGCTATCCAGGTAATCCAGGATGAGCTCATCTCAAAATCCTCCACTTAATTACCTATGAAAATACTCCATTTCCAAACAAGGTCCCATTCACAGGGACTAGACTTGGACATGTATCTATGGAGTGGGAGTCTCTATTAAACCTGCTAGGTGCGTCCTTCAATATCTGATGCTTCAAGAAATTAGGGAAACAAAGCCCTGTGCATTTGCTATTCATGAAGTCTAAGAGGCAGAGTCACAGCCAGTGCCTGCTGGACTCTGAACTTGCCTCCACCAAGGTCTCTGTCTTACGATTGGGCTGCACGCCAAAGAAGTATTTGTGATTCAAATTGCATTTCCCAAAGATACAATGTTATAAGTGGAAGTTAAGTTCTCAGGCACATCAATCTGCAAAAGCTTAGAGACCTGTAAAACAGCTGACACTGCATACTACTGAATTTCTAATCACAGTGAATGTCATCACAATTCTAAAAATTAATAATAATGGTAAAATGAAATAGGAAATAGTTTCCTACCTTAAATACTAATCCTCCTTTTTTTTTTTTTTTGAGACAGTTTTACTGTGTCACCCTGAGTAGAGTGCTGTGGCATCATAGCTCACAGTAACCTCCAACTCTTGGGCTCAAGCGATTCTCTTGCCCAAGTAGCTGGGACTACTACAGGTGCCTGCCACAACGCCCAGCTATTTTTTGTTGCAGTTGTCATTGTTGTTTAACTGGCCGGGGCCAGGTTTAAACCCACCACCCTTGGTGTATGCAGCTGGTGCCATAACCACTGTGCTACAGGCACTGAGCCATACTAATCCTCTTTAGAGGAAGATGAGGAGGTAGGTGGACTTTCTGGTGGAGATTCTGAGGGACTGTAAAGGATGAGGTCATGATTCCTTACCTAATTTAATTTCCTGTTTTACAAGTTTCTTTCTCCTAACGTAATTAATTATGAGTTAATTGGCAGAAAGAAGGAACAAGGAGAGATTTTTCTGAAACTCATTAAACTCCCCTAATCAAAACATTTGTCTGTAAATATTCTTAACTTTTCTTCATAGACAATAATATCAACTAATCATGACAGTTGTCACTTCTTTTCTTCTGTTTTCATTTCATTTTATTCTCTTACTAGGCTCGATAGACCCCTCAATATGATGTTAAACAAAAGTGATGATAGTGAATATCCTTACTTTGATTCCGACTTTAAAGGAGATACTCTTAATACTGTGTTAGTAACCATGCAAATGTCTTCTCCCCATGTGTAACTTCTCTACAGAGTCTTTTGCACTTTTTCATTTTAGCGAAGTCCAATTATCAATTTTCTCTCTTATGGATTTTGATTTTACCGTCCAATCTCAAAACTCTTTGCCTAACTCTCCAATTATTTTCTAGAAGTCTTACAGTTTTATGTTTTACATTGTCTTTACCCATTTTGAGTTGACATTTACATAAGCTGTGAGAATTATACAAGGTATGAGGCTCCCTGTGTTTTAGCCATGGATGTCCAGTGGCCCCAGTGCCATTTGCTGAAAAGCTGTCCTTCCTCCATTCAATTTTGTATTTTTGTCAAAAACCAATTGGCCACATTTGGGTGGGTCTTTGTGGATTATCTATTCAAGTCCATTGACCTAAATTTCTGTCCCTCTGCCAGTACCATACTATCCTGTTGACTGCAGTAACATAGTAAGTCTTAGCATTGGATAAAGTGATTCCTCCCAATCGGTTCCTCTTTTTCATATTTTTCTATTATTTTATAATAGAATAAGCTTATGTAGATTCTTTGTGAGTTTTTTTTTTTTTTTTTTTTTTTGGTAAAGACAAGAGTCACTTTATCGCCTTCAGTAGAGTGCCGTGTTGTCACACAGCTCACATCAACCTCCAACTCCTGGGCTTAGGCAATCCTCTTGCCTCAGCCTCCCGAGTAACTGGGACCACAGGCGCCCCCCACAACGCCCAGCTAGTTTTTGTTGCAGTTTGGCCAGGGCCAGGTTTGAACCCGCCACCCTTGGTGAATGGGGCCGATGCCCTACCCTCTTTGTGAGATTTTGATAGGAATTGCATTAAACCTGTAGATCAGTTCGGGAAGAACTGACATCTTTACCATGCTGAGTCTTCTAATCCAAATAGATGTTGAAATTTACCGAATGCTTTTTATATGCTGAGATGGTCTGTGTTATTTCTTTTTCAATATTTTGATATGAGTAACATTTTTATATTGCCTAATATTCAATCAGCTGTGCATAACTGGGCTTACGAATTTGGCTGTGTTTTTCACATGTTGAGTGTATGTCTGTACATGTATCTGTATGTGATTGCCACATTTCTGGATTAGGCGCACTAAAATTTGCTTAGGATTGGGGTTCTGAACCAATGACTGATTTTTCCTTCTGTCCCTGCTGTTTTAGTTTCAAAGTTACATTGTCCTCATAGAGAGGAGTTGATTTTTTTTCTCCTTTCATTTATTAAAACATTTCTTTACAAATAAAATTATTTCTTCTTTGAATTTTTTTAGAATTTGGTTTGAAAATTTTTTTTTTTTTTGGTGTGGAGATTATTAACTACTGATTCACAGCCCTCAGAATGGGACAAGATATTTGCTGGTTGCTGGTTATGTCTCCAACAAAGGTTTAATAACCAGAATCCACAGCAAGAAGAAAACAAGTGATCCCATCACAGGGTGGGCAAGGGACTTGAATAAAATTTCTCTAAAGAAGATAGGTACATGGCCTACAGATACATGAAAAAATGCTCTCCATCCTTAATCATTAGAAAAATGCAAATCAAAACTACTTTGAGGTACCACCTAACCCCAGTAAGATTAGCCCATATCACAAAATCCCAAAACCAGAGATGTTGGTGTGGATGTGGAAAAAAGGGAACACTTCTACACTGCTGGTGGGCATGCAATTTAATTCATTCCTTTTAGAAAGACATCTGGAGAACACTGAGAGAACTAAAAATAGACCTGCCACTTGGCCCTGCAATTCCTTTATTAGGTATATATCCAGAAGACCAAAAATCGAATTACAACAAAGATATTTGGATCAGAATGTTTATCGCAGTCCAATTCATAATTGCTAGGTCATGGAAGAAGCCCAAGTGCCCATCAACCCACAAATGGATTAATAAATTGTAGTATACGTACACCATGGAATACTATGCAGCCCTAAAGAAAGATGGAGACTTTACCTCCTTCATGTTTATAGGGATGGAATTAGAAAATGTTCTTCTGGCTCGGTGCCTGTGGCACAAGTGGCTAAGGCGCCAACCATGTACACCCAAGGTGGCGGGTTCAAATCCAGCCCGGGCCCACCAAACAACAATGATGGCTGCAACCAAAAAAAAATAGCCGGGCGTTGTGGCGGGCACCTGTGGTCCCAGCTACTTGGGAGGCGGAGGCAGGAGACTCGCTTGAACCCAGGAGTTGGAGGTTGCTATGAGCTGAGATGCCATGGCACTCTACGCAGGGTGACAGCTTGGGGCTCCTGTCTCAAAAAAAAAAAAAAAGAAAGAAAGAAAGAAAATGTTCTCCTTAGCAAAGTATCTCAAGAATGGAAGAAAAAGTACCCAATGTACACAGCCCTATTTTGAAACTAATTCATAGCTTTTATAGGAATGTTATAACCTAATTATAGCCTTAGAATATGGGAAGAGGGTGGGACAGGGGAGGTGAGGGGGGTGTATGGGGGGAGGGAGGGTGATTGGTGGGGTCACCTCTGTGGTTAATCTTACAAGGGTACAAGTGAAAAGCAGAGTATGAATGTCTTGATTCAATAACTAAGAAAATGATATGAAGGTTATGTTAACCAGTTTGATGAGAGTATTTCAAAATGTATATGAAAACAGCACACTGTACCCCATGATTGCATTAATATACATAGTTATGCTACAAGAAATTTTAAAAAAAAACTACTGATTCAAGTTCCTTCCCCTAAAATCTCCTAGGTCACCTTTGAGAGCCTGTTATCCTTTAATCATGCCTTTGATTTCTTTATACGTATTAAACATACTTGTTTTACATTCTGTAACAGACATTCTAATATTGGAAGATTCTGTGGGTCTGATTCTATTGCTTATTGTTTCTGCCAATTGGGTGTATGTGTGTTTTGGCTTTTGAGCCCATTTTCCTTGACACTTTGAGGAACTTCTCAGAAACCTGAGAAGGATATTACTCCAGAATAGAAATGTATTTTCTTTTTCACGTGACTGGAAACATTACAGAATCAGAACCAGTTTAATCTATGTTTCCCACCTGGGTTTATTTGCATTACTCGAGTAGTGTGAAATCAGGCTGCCCACCCACACAGTGGGGTTGTGGTCAACTCTCAGTATAGTCTTCTGAGTTTCTGCCGCCCAGAACCGAGGCTAAAACGAGCACGTCTCCTCAGTGTACTCCTCAGGGGGCTTTTCTTGTTCCTAGTTCCCCTGTTCACAGTGACTTTGGAAATCAGGGATCGAGCCCTACCCTGAGGCTTCTAAACTGCCTCCCAGCTTACATGAAACCAAGGCTTTGTCCCTTGTACGCTGTGTGGCCTTTGAAATTGAAGCACCGTGGAGGTTGGCGGGTGTCCTTAAGACGCACGCCATTAGGACAAGGGGGTGAAATGTTATCTCTTTTCAGTTAATTTTACAGTTAAAAAATGTTCACTCTTCCTAATTTAATTTCATGTCTTCCCCTCTAGGAAGACACAGTGTAGAGACTGTACTATACTTTCTATGGTCTGAGCATTTGTGTCACCCCAAATCATATGCTGAACCCTAACTCCCAATGTGGAAGCATCCAGTTAAGAGGTGGAGCCTTCGGGAGGCGATAGGCACGAGTGCTGACTCAGCCCACATGAGTAGGATGTGAGCCCAGGGGAACTTATTGGGCTCTTCTCTCGTGTGAGAGGACGCAGTGAGAAGCCACATCCAGGAGGAAGGGGACCCACACCAGACACCACAGACATCTTGATCTTAGATTCCCCAGCTTCTAGAAATGTGAGGAATAAATTTCTGTTGTCTAAGGTATTTTGTTACTGCAGCTCAAATGCACTGAGATAACACTTTGTCTGGCACTCTTGAGATACAGCGGAGTAATTGGTGCTGCGGTGGGACGCCACTGCCACCCTCTCCTTGGATGAGGTCATTCACCATTTCCCAAGGCCATTCAAAGAAGGCCGAAGAGCGGCCATGAAGCCCTAAGAAGGCTGTAAAGAGAGACGTCGTCACATGCAAATAAAACAAAGGAGAGAAGGAAGAGGGAGGGATGTGGTGACAAGAGTCAGCATCATGCTGACACCATGCTGACTTCCAAACCCACCTGGAGCCTCCTTTGGGTTGTTTTCCTCAGATCTTCTCGAGACTCACCCTTCACTAGTGTCCCACCGTCAACGGTGAGATGGGGGTCCTTGTCATCACCAGGTCCACCAGTCAGATCCTCCCACATGCTAGTCACAACATTCTATTGTCATCACTGAAGACAAGGCCAAAGGCTTTTCTTCTCCAGCCACAGGTTCTGCAAGGTGATGGACCATAGGACAGACAGGAGACCTACTCTATCCAACAGGTCAAATATACTTCTGGAAACCTACTGAGTAAAAATTAGAGCCAAAGGGGCTTTGACTAAAGACAGGGGTGGAGAAGAACAACTCACCTGACCTCACGGCACGGTCTGAGCACCTGGTCCTGCCTTGGCTTTGGTGACACCACGTTATGCTCATCCTCACGGCCCCATCAAGCGTGTTCAGCCTCCCTTGTCCTCATAAACATTGGTGTTTCCATGGAGGTGGAGCCTTTATCATCTCTATCATCTCTTCTTTCCCTGTTCCTACAGGATTCACTGACTACCCATTTCTCTACTACAGCAGCTCCCAAAATCAATGTCTTCAGTTTAGCCAATTCATCTGAGTCTCTAGTTCATACGGCAGATTCTCAAATAGATATCTCATAAGAGAGATGTTGTGGAAATATTGTAGAAAATGGGACCCATCGTCTTTGTCCCTGAAGCCCTCTCCCTTCTCTGAAATCCGTACCTGTCATCCTTCACCCAGGTACCCAGAGCAGACACTGGCTTCACCTCCTTCCCACCCCACATTCATTTAGTCAAACGTTCTACTAATTCCCCTTCCCAAGGTCTATTGAAACTTTCCTTCTCTATTGCATCCGTTTGTTTATTCAATGTAGTATTTTGGTGCTTAATCACTAATGGATCAATATTATTTTTGCTTTCTAAAAATAGCACATACACAATATAAAAATGGCTCATACTTAATCTTTTTTCCTACCTTTCAAAGAAGCCACTATACAATTCTTTTGAATAGCTGTACGCTCAATGTTCTCAAAAATGTAGAAACAAGAACATTTGGCATCATACTAATCTTGCGCTGCTCGGAAGGTGCCTCAGATATTCTAGCCGTCCAGGGGATGAACACTCCAGACTTTGTTTCTCTAGCAAGAATTTATCCACCCTTGCTTATGGCATCATATACATAAAGCATTTGAACATGATAATTCCAAATAGATACTACATAAGTCTTAACCCCCAACAATCTGATAGGTCTGAAAGTTTTAGGGCAAGAGGACTCTATGATAGTTAATTTTATTGTGGCCCAAATTTTGATGTGAATCACTCCTTTGGTCTGATCAGCATATAGCATTTCCTGATCTCTATAAGTAATATGTATGTGTAGGCGGTGCCCGTAGCTCAGTGAGTAGGGCACCAGCCACATACACCCAGGCTGGCGGGTTTGAACCCAGGCCAGCTAAACAACAACTGCAACCAAAAAATAGCCAGGTGGCAGGCACCTGTAGTTCCAGCCACTTGGGAGACTGAGGCAAGAGAATTGCTTAAGCCCAGGAGTTTGAGGTTGCTGTGAGCTGTGATATCAGGGCACTCTACTGAGGGCGACATAGTGAGACTCTGTCTCAAAAATAATAATAATAATAATAATATGTATGGGGGGGTTCTTTGGGTTTTTGTTGTTGTTGTTGTTGCTGCTGCTGCTGCTGCTGCTGCAGTTTTGCCTGGGGCCAGGTTTATATCATTGCATACGATCACTGATTAATTTCAACAAATATTTTTTGTCTCCCACATATGCCAGGAATACAGTGGTGTAAAATGCAGTCTCAGGCCCTGACCCTGTGAGTTTTCAGAGGAGTAGAGCAAAATATGTTGAGCCACTAACAGCAATTGTGAAGTGTCATAAAAAGTAGGGGGTAAACTAGAACGCATAGAGGGAGCTTGGGGCCAAGTCTAAGAGTCCAGGAAGATCTCCCAGGTGAATTACTACTGACATCTAAGCCAAGCCCTGAAGGATGAGCAAGCGCAAGCTGAGGAGCAGCAGGCAGGTGCTGGAAACAAAACTGAAGGTTTTCTAGACCTGAGAGAAAGAGCAGAATGCAGCAGCCATCTTGAGCTAGTAAAGGGGCCCGTCAAACCAGCTTAGCTGTCTACCTTGTCTCCCTTTAGGACTGTAAAGTGACACAGAAGACTTAGAGCCACCTAAGGCTGGTGGACCTTCACCCCTTCACTCACAGCCTCATGTTCACTACTGGCCCACGTATCCAGGGTGTCGTTCCCGGAGGTAAGGATTCAGGATTCAGAGGCGAGCAACACCAAGTCCTGACCTCCTGCCTCCCTGAGGAGGGGAGAGGGATGCCGAGGAAGGAGAATCATTCACACAGGACGAAAGCAGCCGCCTGGCAGATTAGTGGAGACCTGGTCATCAGTTACGTTGAGATTAACTCTAGGGACGTGTCAGCGGTCATTGATCTAACTAGCAGAGAAATTGGATTTACTTTGGAAAATATATTAGGATTTAAAAGACTGCAGAAAGAATTTCACTTCATAGATAAGGCTATTCATTTAGGACTGAAACAGTGAATCTGGGAGAGTTTGAGGCTAGATTAAAAAGAGGTGGAGATGGATTAACCATTCCAGTAAAAAGTCTAAAAGTACAGCCAAGAAGCATGATACGAGATATGCAGAAAGTGCAGAAACGCATTCTGGCCAGGGGAGGAGATGGACGGCCACCTACAAGATGCTGCTTATTTTGAGATAAAGGATCAAAAGCATATAGGGGCTGCTCAAAACACGCCAGAAATACAGATTAAAAAATGATCTCACAAGCCAGATCTGGTCAGAAATGTTTCAGGCAAAGAGAAAAAGGCCTTTTATTTACTACAAAAGGATTGTAGGTAAGCTTGATATTCCTGCTGCCTATCACAAGATAGATTTAAAAGCAAACACAGACGAAGGGAGGGAAGAAAATTATCTAGACACACAGCTCAAAAGCGTGTCATCGTAAAAGATTGCTGTGGCAGCCTCGAGGGCCTGGATCAAGGCAGGGATGCAGCCAAGGACGCAGAACAGAGGGGTTTGTAGGAGATGTCAAAGGAGATGGGAAAATAAAGGAATTAGAAGGGAAAGAGCAGGAAATCAATTAAGTAGTTAAGAATGAGCAAAAGGTTCTAATAGTAAAAGTCAGGGTGAAAATGTCTGTACTGTGAGGGCAGAAGGGTCTAATGAAATTAATGCAAATAACCCAAAAGAATGAGGACAGGAGCCCACGGAGGGCTGAAGACCACAATGGGCAGAGAGGGGGAAACAGGCCGGCAGACAGCAAGCAGGAAGAGGAGAAAGAAGTGGACGGTGAAAAGAAGAAGGAAATTGGATCTTCAGATTTTTGAAGCAGTGGAGAAAGTCAAACCCCTGTGAGGCACAACTCGGGGCAAGCTGGTGTGTGTGAGACCTGCCGTCCGTCCCAGAGCACAGTCTCTGGAGCATCAGCTCACAGGATGCAAAGAGAATTAGATGTGATTTGTTTCTCTTAGCTGCTTAGGAAGAGAAATATCTACCCACAAAGAAATGCCTACTTCTTTAAAACTGTTCCCACAGTTATGTTAAAAAACAGATCAAAAGTTATGAATTGGTTTGGGTAGAAAAATATAGAATCCTGAGTGTGAATTGGGAATATGAAAAAGCACCCCTGTGAATGTTGGTGTTCTCCAACCCCCTACCAGGACCAGGAACGGGGTGGGGGAGAAAGACAGAAATATGAATAAAGGATAAAGTGATTTAAGGCTCTGAAACTCTCTGGGTTCAAGAAAGTTGACAATGGATTTTGCTGTGAGTTAGACAAAGTTGAGCATTCTAGAAGGAATGAAATTTGAAGTCGGCATGAAGCCATGTCCAGAGAGGCAAGGCTGAAAGTGTACAAATAACCACTTCTGTAAGGTAGACCCACGATGGGGTCTAGCAGAAGGGTAGAACCCCTTCTGTAAGGTAGACCCACGATGCTACGACGTGCTGTAAATACAAAATCAGAGAGAGAAAGAGAAGAACAGCATTTATGTCCAGGAAAAGTGAGATAAAGTAAAAGTTACCTTATTTCCTCCTTACACTGACAATTGCCAAATTACCTTCTAAAAAGCCAGATAATTTAAAAGAGGAATAAGGAAATTAATAAATTATTGTAGAAGAGAATAAATCACATGAAGCATGATAAAAATCTTGCTCACTTTTCTAATAAGGCCAGCAAAGCTCTGATCTCAAAACGTGACCAAGAGATTATGATGTCAAAAGAAAACTATTGACCAACATTTCTCATGAGCACGATGCATACCATTTGCTCCAGCAATCCACCCAGAGCAGTTTATCTAAGAGAGAGGGTATCCATCCCAGCATTACATGTTGTTTGAACTTTTTTTAAATTAAACTTTATTTTGAGATAATCGTGGATTCGTGTGCTATTGGAAGAAATGAAAGGAGAGCCCATGGGCCCTTTACCCTGTTTCCTCCAACAGTAATGTCTTGCAAAAGTAGAGTACAAAACCACAAGCGTGATGTTAACATGCATACAAGGTGATTTGGGCTATAAGGCCTGACAAGGAACATAGAAAGTATGAAGAAATATTCATCGAAGACTAGTTTCTATTCTGCATCAACGCTATGTTAATGAGCTTATTACTTTCAAAGGAAAGGAATAAGGTTTTCAGCCTCTGCGTTCAGACACTCTTCAGTTGTGTCGGCTCTGGAAAGTTTTGTTATTGTTTATTCAGCAGTTAGATGTGCTATTAAACATGCTTCCTGTTGCATCGTCACTTTCTTTTTCTGACAAACAGAAACAAGTGCATCCATTATACGTGAAGGAAGAAAGTGTGTCTTATCCCTCACTTGTGGTTTTTTTGTTTTGTTTTGTTTCATCTTTTTTTTTTTGAGACAGAGTCTCAAGCTGTCACCCTGGGTAGAGTGCTGAGCCATCATAGGTCACAGCAATCTCTAACTCAGGCTCAATGGATCCTTTTGCCTCAGTTTTTTTTATTTTTAGTAGAGACAGGGTCTCGCTTTTGCTCAGGCTGGTATCAAACTCATGAACTCAAACGATCCACCCTCCTTGGCTTCCCAGAGTGCTAGGACTACAGGTGTGAGCCACCACGCCTGGCCCCTCTTATCCCTCATTTTAAACCCTGTGTAGCCCCTTGGGAGCCGGTAGGCTTGGGCACTGAAAAGCAGCACTTTGTCATCTCTTCCCATTCCTCTGCCAGCGTGCTGGAAAGATGCGTGCTACAGGACCAGGCACAGTCACTGATCACATGGTCACAGTTGTAAGAATGCCTTTCTTCCTGCTAAGATTGGAGGCATATTCCTGACTGACAGCTGTTATCTGAGAATACAGCAATTCTCTTTCTAGGCTGATTTTAGCATTCGGTTTGCCTCTGTGGAGAGCCTCTGTGGTGCACACACAGCTGGCGTTCCAGAGACAACGCCCCAGTGCACAATGCCTAGTCCATGTCGTGGCACACAACGTCATCAGTAACACAACTTTAAGAACCTCTTCTCTGGAGCATAAATTTCCAGTGATAAGCAGAACAAAACACCCTCAGCGCCTCCCCTGCTCTGCCCCTTTCTCAGGAACTGACTCATCCTTGATGAGCAGCAACTTGTCCGGCTATAAAGCAAAGCTGCTGATGGGCTCTTTCATATTTTATGCTGCATGAATTACGTGGCCTCCTACAGAGTCGTCCGACCCAGGGACTTGGCCAATAGCTTGCTCTGCTTTCCCTCTGAGCTCAGCACCACGTGACATTGGTTCATTTCTGCAGCAAGCTCTCCCGTGACTGCGAGATAAATCATATTCTTGCACAGAGAGTGTGACTTTGAAAGAACTTTGAGTTGTGGTCTTATCTCCATTTTTAATGACCAGAATCACTTATTTCATGCTGGAAATCACTATTTTGTCCTTTAGGGCTGTGGTCCCCAACCCCAGGGTCCATGGCTTGTCAGGAACCAGGCCACACCACAGGAGGTGAGCAGTGGGTGAGCAAACAAAGCTTCATCTGTGTTTACAGCCGCTCCCCCTCACTTGCGTCACCTTCCGAGCCCCCCCTCCTGTCACACCAGCAGTGGCATTAGTTTCTCAGAGGAGCACTGACCCTACTGTAAACTGCATGAGGGATCTCAGTTGCTCCTTGAGAGCATCTAACACCTGCCCACAGCTGTGGAAAAGTGTCTTTCACAAGGCTCAGCGCCTGTGGCTCAAGTGGCTAAGGCACCAGCCACATACACCTAAGGTGGCGGGTTCGAATCCAGCCCAGCGACCAAACAACGATGGCTGCAACCCAAAAATAGCCAGGCGTTGTGGTGGGCGCCTGTAATCCCAGCTACTTGGGAGGCTGAGGCAGGAGACTCACTTGAGCCCAGGAGTTGGAGGTTGCTGTGAGCTGTGATGCCACGGCACTCTACCCAGCGGGACAGCTTGAGGCTCCATCTCAAAAAAAAAAAAAAGAAAGAAAAATGTCTTTCACGAAACTGGTCCCTGATACCAAGAAGTTTGGGGACCACTGCTTCAGGTAGGGGGCGTGAACATAAAAACTTGGTGTATTAGGGTTGTCACTGTGACTTGGCAGGAAATGATGTGCACACACCAGTAGCTTCATGTTACTACTTGAAACATTTTGAAAAAAATAAAGTGGGCACAGGTTACCAATGAGCTTTTACTAAACAAAGGGGGATTGGGGTATTTTTTTACTGCGTTTTGCACCAACAGGGAATCATCACGCCCACAGACACGTTTTCCCAGTTCACACAGATCTGTACTCTGTGGTCTCACGTTCACTGCTCACACGTGTGTTATTATTCGGAGTTGCAATGTTTATATTTCCATCTCAATCCCTTTTGAATCATTGATCCATTTTTGTGCATGGGGAATGTGACACAACAGTAATTTTGAAAAATACAAATTTAACAAATAGTGATGTGGAAATTATGTAGAAATACATCACAGAGCCTGTTAAGTAATTCCCACTGATTTGAGCCGGCTGATGGGTTCTCTGCACAGCATGCCCGGCCTGAAAATTCAGGCTTGTCCTCCGAATATAGAGACAAGGTCATTGCCAGGATTAGAAATACTCCTTGGAAGGGACCTGCCTGCACACCGCGAATTCTCAGTATCACACTGAATTCAGTAAACGTGAATTATCAGTTTTCAGTGGCCCCAAAACTGAAATGGAAAACAAGGTGTCCCTTGTGAACCTTTTCAAGGATAAGGAGAGAAGAGAGAGCAGCACAGTGGATGGAAGCAACCGAAGCTGGATTCAGCCGCTGCCAAGAGCCGAGGGCTCGGTGAAGCCCACCGTGAAGAAAGATGTTTGTGAGTCTGAAAGGCTGGGCCGAGTTCTCAGATCCCCGCTGAGCAGAACTCTCCTGTTTCCCTCAAGGGCCCACTGCAACAACACAAGCAATGCTCTTCCCGGATTCCAGGGAAGAGCAAAGGACTCATGAGGGAATTCAACATTAGCAGAGCCAGCTCACATCGTGCAAGCAAATACCTGTTCTTAGAAATTTCCAGGAAAATCAGAAATTTCTAAAATCAGAACTAGGCAAGGCACTTGCATTATACCTAAAATTTAAAGGGGCACCAAAAATCCTGAGATATTTAATAATCCTGAGATTATTTAACTAAGATAAATAATATTTCAGTGCAAAAAAGAATCCCTGCTATAAACAAAATGTCCCAATTGTATTATAAATAAAGATAGGACCAGTGTTACGCTTTTTCCTTTGCCTTGGGCTGCAGTGCTCAGCAGGCACTGATTCTAAGAGCCTGCCATTGGTCGGCGCCTGTAGCTCAGTGGCTAGGGCACCAGCCATGTACCCCAGAGCTGGCAGGTTCAAATCCGGCCCGGGCCTGCCAAACAACAATGACAACTACAATACCCCCACACACACAAAAAAAGAACCTCATTTTCTTTCCTTTGAGGTGACTTTCCCCATCTCTCTATCCAGGCCCATCTGGCTCTTGCTAATTCTACACGAGACAATTACTGTTATATTTGTGTTTAATCCCAGCACACAGGTCCATGAATTTCCTCAACCTTTTATTTAAAATACAGTTTCTTTCTCCTGCCTTTGACCCACTAGATCAAAATCTCTGTGAGGGTACAACCCTTCCCATTTGATTCCTGTGTACTGGAATCTGAGTCGCACTTGTAGAGCCCGCTGTAGAGCCCCCAGCTTTCTTAAAATTGGTACCAAAAAACTCCTTTTTCCCAAACCATGGTTAAAAATAGTTAGAACTTTTCAAAAGGAAAATTAATTAGAAAACTAAAGGAGAAATCCAGAAGTTTAGAAACAGATGGTTTTACAAAGCGCATGCATACTTCTCTATAGAAAACTCATGTTGTGTCAAAGACAGAAGTGTTTCCAGATTATTTCATTACTTCCTCCTCTTAGTCCCATTTGTAGTAGAAGAGTTTTCTGAGATGTTCTCCAAAAGCAACGTCCAGTAGTTAGAAAAGTTTGGGAAACACGGTGTACTTTTTAACCCCCTCCAGAAGCTTAAAATTTACATCAGTGCATAAAAACCCAGCAATGAAGAAATGTGCTTATCTTGGTTTAACCCAGAATTTTCTACCTTATTCCAGCACAGAACCCTTTTTTAATTAAATTTTATTTCAAAACTTTCCATAACACTGTGGCCCAGCACAGTGACTGACACCTGCAGTGCCAGCACTTTCAGAGGCTGAGGTGGGAGGATCACTTGAGCCCAGGAGTTTGAGATCAGCATGGGCAAAATAGTGAGACCCCCAACCCTACAAAAAATTTTAAAAATTAGCCAGGTGTGGAGAAGTGTGCCCATAGTCCTAGCTACTCCAGAGGCTAGGTGAGAGGATGCTGGAATCCAGGAGTTCAAGGCTGCAATGAGCTATGATCATACCACTGCACTCCAGCCTGAACAGCAGAGCAAAACCCTGTTTCTGAAAGAAAAAGAAACTTTGCATAATAATTGCCCTGAAAGATGAAAAGAAACTGATCCAAGTATATTTTTCAAACGCTTTTCTATCCTATTTTAAATTAATTTGTGTTTCATATCAACTATTTACATTTTTATATTAGCAAATACATAGTTTTGGGGATCACAATAAAATACACATAACACAAAATTTACCAGCCACTTTTCAGCATATTGTGGGCCAACAGAGAGCCTCTTCTGCCTGTAACATTCATTTGCCTGGATCCAGGTTTGGGATCGTGCCCTGAGGGTCAATTGCCAAGCAGCCTGGGTGGAGCACAGCTTGCCTATCAGTACCTCATCTGGCTGGAGACATGTGGTCACAACCTCTTTGTCACTGGAGCACTGTTTTCCATTAGAAAACACATCCAGTTCTTGGCCAGTTTCAGTAGAAGAGTGAAGTAATTCCCAACCCTTTCCAGCTGGGGTTCCATGGCCCCTAGCCCCACTTCCTCTACCCCAGCTCCCTAAGTGTTCTTCACCTAGCTGGATAATACCTGTCCTCTTCTCTTTCCTCCCACCAGGGAAAAAGTTAGCACTTACAAATAAAAATTTCTTACACCCAGTAATTAATGATTGGGGTTCTGGCCCTTCATATCTAAGTTAATATTGAGAATAAAAGTCTCACTAAAAAATATAGTGGCAGTGGGACACAGTGAGACTCACAGGCCACTGCAGCACTCCCTACAGGAGGGCAAAGAACAGAGCGGGGACTCTGCACTTAAGAGTAGGCAGGCTGTGGCTCGGCGCCTATAGCTCAACCGGCTAAGGCGCCAGCCACTTACACCTAAGGTGGCGGGTTCGAATCCCCAGCCCGGACCCGCCAAACAACAATGACGTCTGCAACCAAAAAATAGCCGGGCGTTGTGGTGGGCGC
>NW_003852448.1:9892260-9913108 GCF_000181295.1 Otolemur garnettii | reverse complement strand
AAAAAAAAAAAAAAAAAAAAGAGTAGGCAGGCTGTGCTGAAAGGAGGGGCAGGCAGCACATTTCTGTTTGTTGAGAGATGAAATAGAGTGTGACTGTCCCCTTTAAATGTGCAAAGGGCTGGTGGGTGTTCTGAGCACCAAGTGATCAATGGCTCTGTTCTGTTCTGAATGAGAGGCCAGGAAAGCATTGAAAGGAACAGGGTCTGAGACAAAGCTCCCTACCTGGCACCTGACTCTCGCAGACCTTCTCAGGGTTAAATAATTATCAAATTTAGGTAGCCTGGTGAGAAAGGCACAGTCCAGAGGCCTCATGCAGCATGTGACTCTGGCAATGCTTGAAGTGGGGGAGAGTTAAAGATAAAGTGTTTATAATATACAGTCATTTCTCAGGGATAGATTCTGGTACTGTCTGCAGATGCCAAGCTCCATGAGTGCTCAAATCTCCAAGTCTGCCCTCCATATCTGTGGGTTCCACATCCACAGATTCAACCAACCAACCGTGCATTGAAATTACTTTCTGTGGATGCAGAACCTGTAGAGACAGAGGGCAGACGGTGTATGTTTATAACTAGGAATGCAACAGATCTTTACTGTAAGAAATTTGTAAATACAGTGAGTTTAATAATTTAAAAAATCAACCACCATCTATTATCCTATCTCCAAGAGGTAACCATTAAAATTTCCCTCCTATCTTTTTTTCTGCATACACATGTATACATATATGAATACACAGCATATTCTATATGTATATGTATATTGCAAGGTTGGGATCACATGGCATACCTCAATATATACTCTTCCCTTAAACCATGAATACTTGTCAGATCCCCCAATATTCTTTAAAAGTATTATTTTATTTAAAAGTATTATTTTAAATAGCTGCAAAATACTCCTTCCTATGAGTCTGCCCATGCTCTACTATTATTTTTCATTTCTCATAAATATTTTCTTTTATCTGTTGCTAAATTCTTTAAAGTGATTGTATGTCTCCTTCTATGAAGAAACAAAGCCAGAAAAGACCATCCAGACTTGTACAGAAGGCATAGAAATGTTCTTCATGGTGCCACACACTGATCCTCAGTAAAACAAGAACATATTAGTAATGGGGTCTAAGTTGATGTGTAGAATTGGGAGGTCTATGGAGAACTTACAGAAGTAAACTCATAAATGATGGTTATAAAAATGAATTGTGGCCAAACTAAGCCCAGAACTTGCTTTTATAAATAAAGTTTTATTGGAACACAGTCACACCCATATCGTCTGTGGCTCCTTTCCTGCTATAACTGTGGAGTTAGTTATTGCAACTGTGTTGCCCACAACACCCAAAATATTTATCATCTGGCCTTTTACAAAGAAATTTTCCAACCCCAGCAATAAATACTAACTTATTAGTTTACTCGGCTCAAACCACACCACTCACCTTCCTTGAATGAACCCTGTAATTCTCTTCACCTAGGATGCTCTGACCACCTACAGACAGCTACACATCTAGAATAATACCTAACTCTAATAATGGCTTCTCTTTCCAGCTCTCAGATACTATGATGCTAAGATTCTCTTGATGCTATTACACTAAAAGTGATGCTTCCTAACACCAATTTCTTCATATATACAAACTTATAACCCTATATCCAGATTTGGCTTTATACATCCCTGTTTCTTTTTTTAGTAGGATTTCAATAAATATTTGTTAAATGAATGGCAGTCATGTGACATCATAATAGAAGTCTCCGTGCCCTGGGACTTTCTATCCTTCACTCTGTAGGAATCAACTCAAGTGTTACTCTCTATGAGGAGCCACCCTGAGCCCACAGTTGGGAGAAGTGTGTGGTCACACTTTCTCCTCCTCTCCTTTTTCTATTTTTGAAAAATGTGGAACACACCATGCACAGAACAGTACGCACATTCACACATACCTATAGTTTAAACAATTGTAGTCTACTACGTGGCTTAAATAGTAAAGCAAACACCTGTGTGTTTGTCCAACATGGACAATGGGCCATCATGGGTGACAGGGACTCCCTCTGCGTACCCACCCCTGTATCACACCCTTACACCCTCCATCCTCCTCCCTTGGTAACCACTATCTTGATTTTCATGGTATTTAGTTGTTTACTTTTCTTTCAGTCCTACCCCATACATGTGTATCTCTCAACAACGTATTTCAGACTTTTGCCTGTTGTTCATCTTTACATAAATGGACTCATAGTGGATGCCTTCTCCTACATTCTCCTTTGTCTTGTTGTTTTTAAGATTCAACAGCACCGACACGTGGAGCTGTGCTTTCTTTTCTTCTGTCTCACTAAACACGGCATTCTCTCACGTGAGCAAGCCAAAATTCATCTATCCCAGCCACTATAGATGGACATATGGGTTGTTTTAAAGGTTTACCATTACAAACAATATTACACATACTCGGGCAATAATATATTCCTTGTAGTGCAGTTGTTGAGTTGCAGGGAGATTCAACTTTGCTAATGCTGAATTGTTTTCTGACATAATCATGCCAGTTCACACTGTGAGCAGCAACGTCTGAGAGTTCTCTATGTGTCATCACCTCAAGTGAGTGATTGTACATTGATATCCCATAGTCATTTTAAAAATTATATTTCCCTGCTTATGAAGGAGGGTGAACCTTTTTACATAAGTTCATTGGCCATTTATATTTTCTATGAAATGCTTGTTCATGTCTTTCGCCCATTTCTCTTGTGTCTTTTCTTAGTGGTTGATTCTTTTTTCCACCGACTTTTATCTTTTTCTTATAGATTTATAGATATCTTCTTTCATATATTCTGGATTCTAATATTTTGTGGATTATATGTGTTGCAAATGATGTCTCTGGAACTTCTTGATAGCTCTTATTTGGGGAGCCATCCTGGAGAGATTCATGTCCTGAGCATCAGATCCAGTGACTTAGCGCAGAGTGTCAGGTTCTAAGGATGCAGACTGCCATCAGAGCCAATCCCTGTCTTCCTCTGGGGCCAGTGCAGATATGTAAAAATCTACAGTACTCTCATCCATGACCCTGGTTATCAAAACTAGCATCCTAGGGGCCTCGACAGTGTTTGGGACACCATCCTCAGAGCCACGGTCAAGAGTTTCAGTTGTTCCTTCTTTAGTAACAGTCCTCAGCATTGTCTCAGTGGCCCTCTGTTCCCACAGGCTTCTCCCTCCTCCTCACTCTGCACCAGAGCTGGGAGGTCCAGGGAAGCTGGAAAAACCTAATGACCACCCCTGTTCTGTGGTCAGCGTGGAAAAGCTCTCTGTTCAGAAAATAGCCTTTGGCTGATCATCCTTAGCATCTCCCAGCACGGTCTCAGTGGAGCCCTTCAGCAGCTGCCTGGCTCCCTAAGGCCCAGCCAGAGTCAGAAGTAGCTTGGAGTCAGCTTGCTTTGCCTAGATAAGGCCAGCAGAGTCGCCATCCACAGCATCCCACTTGCAGCTCCCCCTGGGCACTCATCTAATGGGCAGTGAGGCAGGACCCTGCTGGCTTTCTTTGCTTCCTGAAGAGGCCTCTCAAAATGCAGCAAAGCAGAGCTCATCAACAAGCCCTGCAGTGTGTGAACAAGGACTTGGAAGTAGCCTGTTGTCAACATGTGCCCCTACTCAAAATAGAAAAGCACGGAAATGAAGTCCTAAGTGTGTTCTCCAAAAGGTAAATATGTAAACTGATTTTACTTCGACCTTGATTTACAGTAAGTTTTCCACATCTTATAAAAATTCTCCAAACTATTGGTTTTGTTGGAATGTTCGAAAACATGCTTCTCCTCTGGTCTAGCTATTTAAAAATTATAGAGGAGAAAAATAAACATCCCTGGTCCTTTATTTTCTGTTAGTTCTCTTAAGGGGAAGCTCCCTTTCTGGAGATGTGTTAATTATCTCCACTAGAACCTCCTTCATTATCTGTTAATTCACATGAAGCAACTATCAGGAAATGAAATCTCTGAGTGCCACAAAAACATATTTTAGTTATTGATTTAAATGCATTTCCCAAGAAAAGTAGGAAGAAAGCATCAGAGTTAATTCCATTTACTTAAGTAAATCCATCCTCCTATGGAGTTAGGAAAAAGAGATCAGCTTCTTGAAAGAAATCATACTCTCCCAAGAGTAATAAAAATTGGAGTCAGAAACAAAAGCAAATCCGAGTTAAATGCATGAAAGTGCTTGCCACTCTCCTCTTTAGCAGGAGCTTATTTGTACCATAGATATGTCAATGATTCCCACACACTGGAAAAGCCCCAGGAAACATTCCAGAGCAAAAAGTGTAAAGTATCAGACAAGGCTGCCCATCCTCCTCTTTCATCAGAGGACACGGGAGGATGAAGTGGATACAAGGCCGAGCTGAAAGGTCAGGGCCAAATAAATAATGAAGAAGATGACAATTAAAGGAAAGGGAAGGAAGAAGGAAGAAAAGTAAGGGAGGGAACCAGGATGGACATGGGACAGGGTGCGAACTCGGCTCACACTTAGCTAGACCACAGAGTGATGTGAAAATACCCTGCCAGTCCACGGGATCCACTCTGTCTCTCAAACATTCCCCTGGTTGGCCTCTTCTCTCTGCCACCCAAATCAAGGCCCACATCCTCTCTCCCTTGGAGGACATGGCAGCCTCTTAAAAGACTCTCTGCTTCCTTCTCTCCCACACCAATCAATCCTCCACACACTGACAAAGTGTTTTTTCCAAGATGCAGGTCAAATCAGAACAGCTCCCCAGGGCGTCCAGCATAAAATCAAAACTGCTTGGAGAGGCCCTTTACCACCTGAGCTTGTCTTTCTCCCAGCCCAGCATTTCCCGAATGCATCCTCCAGGATGCTAATTCTAAAAGGATGTTACAGGCACATTCACATAGAATGGTTCCTTGGCCAAATAAAACAAGGAAATGCTGGCTCAGACAAGAGCAGCTGCAGGATCTCTCAGAGCCTTTTAGATGCTAATAAACGTGGTGAATTTCCGAGAGAGTGTTTAATAAGCACTGGGGTGCCTCAGCTAAATCCCCTCTTCAGGGGGAGCAAAACTATCCCCCAGCTTCTGAGAATTCTGGTCACTGCCCACTCCTCAGAGCCCAGGCCCTCCTTGGGAACTATCCCCAGATATGCCTCCCCTAAGGATCTGCCTCCTCCCAGGGGCTGACCGCAGCCTGTCACCTCAATACAAAGGCGTGGGACTGTGCTGAAGGGCCACTGCAGCCCTAGAGCTCTCTATGTGCCACTCACAGTGGGTGTCAGCATGGAAGCCACTGGCACGTGCCCTGGAGAACCCCAACTTCAGGGAGCAGAATTGACCAGGGCCCCTTATCTCAAAGCTCTATCCATGTTTCCTCTGAGCCCAGGCTGACAATGGGCTGCAGCCAGTCAGGGACCAAATGGGGGTGGGCCAGTCAGGGACCAAATGGGGGGTGGATCCTAAGACAAGCCCACACCAGAAGCCAGATGTCTTTGCCAGCAGACTGCGGCTGAGGTGTCCCTGGCAGCAACTGCGGATGCTTCCACCCAAGCTTCACCAGCACCAGGGACGTGCTGGTAAACATTCACCAGCTACATGAGTTTATTCCAAATTGTGCTGATGTAAAGGACATGTAACACCCAATTTATAAATAATAATAAAACATACCACACTGTGTAAACTCCATAAAGCTCGCTTCCATCAGTTTTTGTCTGTTGTCGACTTAAGGTCATCGGGGATGATCCAGTGTGGTTCCAACGTGAATGTTGATTGACATTTCTGTTTATATTCATGAAAAAAGGCAAAAGGGAAAACTGCCCCTCCCCCAAATTCATATCAGAACTTCTCTTGTTAGACAATGGCATGAGTGAATTCTTTGAGTCAGATGAGGGTTTTCAAATACTGGAAGGATATGTCCTCTCTTTCTGAGCTTTTCGCTCCGTCCAGCTGCAGACATGGCACACTTTTGATGCTTAATATGCGTGGGTAGCACTTTTTCCATCACTTTCTTATGCCTGACAATCAACAATACGGTAACTCAGGGCTTGGTTTGGAACATATGTCCATTTTTGTGATGCAAATAGTTCCAGCGTGGCTGATGTCAAGCTGTCAGCATACAGTCGCAGAAGGCAGAATTGAGGAGAGATGGCCCCCCCACTGCCCAGTATTTCCACCAAACAGCTGCAATAGACCTCAGTGACCTCAAGAGCACAGAAAATAGTAAACTGCAGTAAAATAATTGGGAAATGATGACTTTTGAGTATTTAGCACCTATGCATTTTATATAATTTACTTAATTATTAAGTGTATATAATTTAGTTTTAATAATGCCTGTGTTTAACAACTGGCTTGCAAAATTCCTGGAAGTCCAAAGGGCGAGCTTCCATGAGCTAACACAGACTACAGTCTGATAGCACGCCTGTTTCCTTGCACAGAAGTGTCTCCACTAAGAAAATGAGGGCACATTTAGCCCCACCATGCTGTCTGCTTCACAGAGGCGCCTACTAACGCAGGTGGAACCAGGACGGGCTCAAGAAGGTCAGATGGGGACTTGAAGCTGGCTTGCCCAACACCAGCAGGTGAAGGAGATGCCATCCTGGTTTGTAGTTGGGATATAAGTTGCCCCAGCATGAAGTGAAGGAGAATAGTGCAGCAGGTGGGATAACACCGGCATTTGGAAAATATGGGAGAACGATGGCTACAGAGACAGCAGAGTTGCACTGACACGGTGCATAGAAACATTGAGAAGGCGAGGTGATGATTGACACAGTTGATAGCTCAAATGGGTGAACCAAGAGTTTGGGTAGTAATGGTTGACCGCTGGTAGAGATTCTGAAAACTGGACCAGGGACATCTGGGTGGCTGTCCCTAAGGATGTTGGCTCTACAATCCCCCTGGAGCCTTTGGGTGTGCAGAGGTGATAACACTTTTCCCTAGTCAGGGAAACATGGCAGAATCCTCTCCCCAGGGAGCAATGAGATGTTCCCCCTCCTCCAGGAGTTGCTCTCACCCCTCTCCAGGCTGCCAGACAGATAACTAAGGTTAAATCTCAGAATTACCCCAGCTGGGAGAGATAGGGGAGGGAAGAGAGAGAAACGTAAAGAATTGTAAGAACTGGTGACAGGTCCTGGCAGAAGTACATGGGGTGTACTCCTGGGAGGGGATTTAAGAGAGTTCAATCAAGGGGCCAGGATATAAGGCTATAATCCATAAGATGTAGAGCAATAATCCATTGACTTGGGAGTACACTCAGATGATTCAATATTCTAGCTAGGATCCCAGGGGACGGGCAAACCCACTGCTGGGGCAACCCTCAGAAGCCTGGGAGAAACAGTGGCCAACCCTTGGCCAAATGGAAAAGCAAAGTTGGCCTGGAAAACAGCAGAGGAAGGAATGAGAGGGCTGGGTGAACATACTGTGTAAGTGCAGAAGACCCACTGAGGATTATGTCCTAAGGAGGGCCCAGAAGACGTGCCTTGGAGAGAGGGGCACCAGCACCAGTGAAAAGGTTGTCGTGGCTCTTTACTGCAGGCGAGGATGACACTAACAGAGCCAGTCACAGAGGCAGGATCACTAACCGCCCTGAGGCTAATGGGTACATCAACAGAATAGAGGCCGGATGCTTGTGCTTAAGGGCCAGAAGCCCAGAGGCCCTAAGCACCTTAAAAATAAGCAAAATCAGGAGCTGGACCCACAAGGAGTCACAAGATGGTTAACAGGGCACAGTGCCCCTAGCGGCAACACAGACAAGTGGCCAACACAGTGCTGCTTAAACCTTTAACGGGTGAAGCCCCCTGCTGGGCCTGATGCTGCATGGGTGTGTGTGCACTGAAAGGAATTTAACTACTGCTAGCTGAGGCATATGTTTTATACTGAGATGTTGAGTTTTCTTTCCTTTTTTCTTTCTTTCCTTCTTGGATTTGAAGCTCTTAAGCAAGTGAATTGGGGCTTGGCACCCATAGCACAGTGGTTATGGTGCCAGCCACATACACCAAGGCTGGCAGGTTTGAACCCAGCCTGGGCCAGCTAAACAACAATGACAACTGCAGCAACAACAACAACAACAACAAAAAAAAAATAGCCGGGCGTTGTGGCGGGCGCCTCTAGTCCCAGCTACTTGGGAGGCTGAGGCAAGAGAATCTCTTAAGCCCAATAGTTGGAGGTTGCTGTGAGCTGTGACAGCACAGTACTCTACTGAGGGTGACGTAGTGAAACTCTGTCTCAAAAAAAAAGCAAGTAATTTTGTCACAATAAGAGTGAAAAGGCTACAAAAAAAGAGGCTCAGTGCAGGAGCTCCAACACCCAACAAATATGAGTTCCACAAAATAAAAGAACAAATAAAATAAAATAAAATAAAGAATAAAGGAGGGAAGAGAACCATCAAAGAACTAAATTTACCAGAACTGAAAGACACAACTTTTCAGATTGATGAAACCAACTAAGTATTCAGGACAACAAATGAGAAATATAAATACACCACCAAGTCCGGTCACCCTGAAAGGAAATTTCTGTATAAAAAGACAAAAGAAGCTGAAAGTTTATAGACAGAAGAAAAATAAAAAGGTTTAACATACTCAGCAAGCAGCACTCACAAAAAAGTATAAACCGAGTCACAGGAATGATATTAGGGCCACGTGAAGCAGGACTGTGAGTCAGGATTTGTGGGTCCTCAGATTCTCTGCATCCCCTCAGGGGATTTGACTTCAGAAGGTGACAGAAGAGACACCTCTCTCCGAACTGCTTGGAAAGCCGACCATGGGAAAGGCCCTCCTTAGACCCAGAGGGCTGGTCCATATTCTAAGGGTTTTATTCACAGAAGATTAAAAAACTGTTTTTAAAATGAGAAAACAAAATCAGAAAAACAGCAAAATAAATGATCAAAACTAAAAAGTACTATATAGAAGCTTCTCTCACCACTCCGTCAGAAGCCTTTCAGGCAAGCATTCAGACTCCTGTATACGCTGCTCGGGATGATGTTCAAACACCTAGAAACTGACAGTGTCACTGCAGTTAGAGGTGATGGGAGCCAGAACCACAAGTAGGCACAGAGCTCAGAACTAAGATGCACCGGGGCTTAAAGCCCATCTCTCCTCTTTGCTGTGTGACCTTGAGCAAGTTGCTTCACCTCTCTGAGTTTCAATTTCCTCATCTGCAAACTGTAGATAAGAATACTTACATGTTAAGAGTTGCTGTTAAGAAGACGACAGTGGCTTGGCACCTGTGGCTCAAGCAGCTAAGACACCAGCCATGTACACCTAAGCTGGCAGGTTCCAATCCAGCCCGGGCCTGCCAAACAACAATGACAGCTGCAACCAAAAAATAGCAGGGCATTGTGGTGGGCGCCTGTAATCCCAGCTACTTGGAGGTGGAGGCAGGAGACCTGCTTGAGCCCAGGAGTTGGAGGTTGCTGTGAGCTGTGATGCCATAGCACTCTGCCCAGGGCAACAACTTGAGGCTCTGTCTCAAAAAAAAAAAAAAGAGTACGGACAGCACCCAGAAAAAGCTTAGTGCAGTGCATTAACACACTAACTATTGCTATTAAAGTGCTCAGAACCAAAAGTTAAATGGGATAACCAAGGCACTGAGGTTCTCTCTCTTAAGCAAGGACTGCCTTGCACTGAATGAGATTTGGAATCCACTTCCTCTCGTTCCTACACCAGAGCTTTTGAATCCTTTATCCTGAGAATGATTATCAATGACCTGAAAAACATCCAAAGTGTCGCTGGTGCTGACAGCGACATTCTCCATGATGGAAACAAAATTGTAATGTGCTTTTAGGTTTGTACCTGGCAAGACACTTTCAGAAAATTATTTAAATTTCCAATTTAATGATGACTATTTCTCCTCCACTGCTTTCTTTTAAGATAATCAAAACCAGCTAAAAGTACAGATGTAAAATATTTCTGTGAGAGCTGCGCCATTTTGATAGAAGCTGACAGATTAAAATTCCTAACAAATACACCCACTGTGGAATGCTAAAGTACACTTTTGGGCAATTTTTCAGAGCAATGGATTCAATTTATTCTTGTCACCATGGCAACAAGAGAAATCACTCTATTATTTTCATCATAGCGTTTCCAATTATTTTCTCTCACAGTTTAGGCCAGAGAAAAATCTAGAAAGAATTGTGTTGACCACAAAATGAACCATAAACTCCTAATTTCCTCCCTAGGTTAAAAGTTGCCCCTGGGTAGCTAATATCCTTTACCACCAAGAATCACATATAAAGCCTCCAGAGCTTTAAAAAGAAAAAGACTTACTTACAAACTTCTTACTTTTCCCTTTTTGAGTTAGGGGAAGCAGGAAATGAGAATATTTTGCCAATTGCATAAAACTAAGAAAATTTTAATTAATTTTCAGAGAACTTTTTTTTTCTTTTCTTTTTTTTTTTTTTTTTTTTTTTTGGCTGGGGCCAGGTTTGAACCCACCACCTCCAGTATATGGGGCCGGTGCCCTACTCCTTTGAGCCACAGGCGCCACCTAGAGAACTTTTCTTTTCAGAGGGTAAAAATAATTAATACTAAGCTTCTGAGGATTGTGGACTCTCAGTATGAAGCATGATCCTATCTTATGCCTCTAAGTTGTCAAACTTGGTATATTAGTTTAAAATCACCTGGCAACAACATATCCCTAAGATCAGAGCATCACACGTGGCCCTTTACACAAGAGATGGAGGAGGAGACCCAAAATAATTGAGCACTGATCGTCAAACACTGGTTGGCCCCATATGAAGAATGCTCCCAGAACACACAAAGATAAATGAATTCCTCTCCCAGAAACAAAGACAAAGGACTTTTCCATTTATGTAACCAGCACGCTACGGCCTTAGCAGCTTTGGGAATAAAATAATGCCACAGTTTAACTCCCTCTCACTGGATTATAGGAATGGAGCCCCTTCAGTCCACACCCCCTTCCCACTCCTGCCTTGTCGCCCATCATCTCAAGGCGTGGCCTCAGGTAGGCCCAGGAGTCAGACCTTCACTCCGGCCCCCTTCCTGTCTGCCGCAGGCCACCGCCTCTCCATCCTTTCTTAAGCTGGGTACCGTGCCTTCTCTTAATATCTCCACGGCAGCTGGACCATGTGGTTACTCTTAATAATTCTACAGAAAGGCCCAGGGGTAAGAGAAGCTGTGGTGTGGCCACTCTCAGCACCCATGGCTCCAGTGCAGCTCTGGCCAACAGAACTTTGGTGATGATGAGATACACTGTATCTGCACTGCTTAGCACAAGAGCCACTAACCACAGGTGGCTACAGAGCACTTTCAATGTGGCTACAGCAACTGGAAAACCGGACTTAATCTCATTTCCTTTTAATGAGTGTAAATTTAAGTAGCCATATGCAGCCAGCAGCTGCTGTATGAGACAGCACGGTTCTGGATCTACTCTGGAGTCCTCCACAGACCCCTCTCTGCCTACCCTGCAACTTGCCACTCTACAGCCAAGAGCCAGCTCACTCCTCTCCTGGGGTCCCGGCCCCAACTTTCCAAGGTCCCTCCCTGTCCTGACCACATTGCTCCATCCAAGATCAGGTCCGTCCCAGACACCTGATGGAAAAACCCACTTCCCTGGAGGGACCCTGACACCCTACTGCGTGGGGCGTGATCCGCCCCTGTGACCCTGAGTCGTTCCTTCTCAACAAGCTGTACACTGAGGGGTCAACAGTCCCATCTGGTTCCTCTTTTAAATTTTTTTTTTTCTTCTTTTTGAGACAGAGCCTCAAGCTGTCCCCCTGGGTAGAGTGCCGTGGCATTACAGCTCACAGCAACCTCCAACTCCTGGGCTCAAGCGAGTCTCCTGCCTCTGCCTCCCAAGTAGCTGGGACCACAGGTGCCCGCCACAACACCCGGCTATTTTTTGGTTGCAGCCGTCATTGTTATTTTGGTGGGTCCGGGCTGGGGATTCGAACCCGCCACCCTAGGTGTACGTGGCTGGCGCCTTAGCCGGTTGAGCTATAGGCGCCGAGCCATCCTCTTTTAAATTTATCTTTAATTTCACAAATAACATAAAAATGCATTCTCTTTGTTGACACCTACGACAGATAAAACTGAAGTCTCCTTGGATAACCGCGCCGAATGCCAGCTTCCTCACCCAGTGTTATCAGTATGTATTCTTCCAGAGCTTTCTCTGTGGACACACACAGGCTTCTGTGCCCAAGAGAAAACAGAGAGCATTGGGTGAGGTGCTTCCTTACCCATTTTCAGACGTAGATGGCATCCTGCTTACTCATCATCCTTCTCCTCGCTTTTGTCATTTATCAACAAGGTTCATGAAACACTTTTTTTAGTCTCTAACTGCAAAATCCTGGTTCTCCCAGGAGTAGTCACTTTTTCTTGCACGGCCCCTCCAGTGTGTCCAGGGAGTCACTGCCTTCCTCCATTTTCATAACAGCTTCCAGATCATCCTGTCTTCCTCCTCCTTGAAAATTAAGAAAAAAAAAACCAGCTTTGAATCTCGTGTTGTCAGACTGTGCCTTCCACTTCATCTATTGCTTCTGTTGCCAACTGACCAGCCTCCGAGTCCCCCCAACTTAGCTCTGGGTTCACTGTCATTCTCTGTAATACTGGCCTGTCTTGATTCTCAGTGAAGTGATACCCACTCTGGCCCTCCAGCTTCTTGACCTGGCCTCTTTCATCGATTTTTCCTATTGGAACCCCCTACCCAACTCAGGCACTCACACCCATGGCCATACCCCAGACCTTGTCATTACTGAGAACTACACTCCCAGCATTACCTCGATACCAAGTACCCTGCTCCCAGGTAGCTGTCCTCTGCCCCCCTACTCACTCCCTTCTGGGGCCCAGCCCTTGACTATGCTGGCGCCTCCAACCCAGTGACCCTATCCCTTCTCACTGCCCCTCCTCCACCAAAGAGCTCTTCCTTCCTGACTCCATTTACATTCCACAGTCAGCCACTGTAATGTATCTCCACGCTGACTCTTGGGTGAGGCTCCTGCTTCATACTCCACCAAGAAAATTCCAGCCGTCAGGATAAAGTGTCCATTTCAAGCAGAGCACTTGGACCTAAAAACAGAACTCAACAATAAGAAAGCAGCCCTATTTTTTTTAATAGGCAAAAAATCTGAATATACATTTCACCGTAGAAATGTGGCTGGCAAGTAAGCCAATGAACAGATGCTCAACATAATTGTTAGAGAGGTGCAAATTCAAATCACGAGATGCCACCACACTCCTACTAAAATGAACAAAATGACACCACACCTGACGAGGACGTGGAGCAACTGGAAACCACACACGGCTGGTGAGACTGCAAAACGGCACCGGCTTCGGCTGTCGTGCGGCAGTGGTTTATGAAGTATACACTTACTACGGGATGCAGCAATCCCTCTCTGCATCATAAGAGAGGTGAAAATGTATGTTAACACAAAAGCCTGCGTGTAAATGTTTGTATCAGCTTTATCCACAATCGCTGAAAACTGCAAGGAACCCAAGTCTTTCATCCGGTGAATAAACAAGCCATGATACTTCTGCTTAATAAAATACGACTCAGCAATACAAAGAACAGATTATTTAGTCATGCAAAAACGTGCAAGAATCTCAACTGCGCTAAGCTAAAGGAGTGACGCCAGACCCAAAAGGCTACAAATGTAGAACTGCATTTTTATGACATTCTAGAAAAGGCAAAACTATTAGACAGGAGCATAGATCCGTCCGTGGGCACCAGGAATTGGGGTTAGGGAAGAGGATGACATGAAAGGGGATCAGGGCTCGGCGCCTATAGCTCAACCGGCTAAGGCGCAAGCCACGTACACCTAAGGTGGCGGGTTCGGATCCCCAGGCCGGACCCGCCAAACAACAATGACGGCTGCAACCAAAAAATAGTCGGGCGTTGTGGCTGGCACCTGCAGTCCCAGCTACTTGGGAGGCTGAGGCAAGAGACTCGCTTGAGCCCAGGAGTTGGAGGTTGCTGTGAGCTGTAATGCCATGGCACTCTACCCAGGGGGAAAGCTTGAGGCTCTGTCTCAAAAAAAAAAAAAAGAAAGGGGATCAGGAGAGAATTTTTGGAGTGATGGAATTGTTCTATGGCATGACTGTGGTGGTGAACACATCACTCCACACATTTAAGAATTTTACTGTATAACATAAAACATTTTTAAAATTTTAAAGAATGCAACACCTAAAAAATACTTTTAATACAGCTGTACCCATATACTTAACCTTCTCTTTTGTGCTCAGGCAATATGAGTTATATGATATCAATGTTTGAAATCTGCTGATTGCTTCTTTGTGGCATAATACATGATCAATATTTGTAACTATTTTTGTATATGTTAAGAATATGTATTCTCTGTTTGCTGGGTACAGAGAATCTATTTGATAAGGCTTGTTATTTGTATCACAGAAATCCCCTATACTGAATGTTTGGTTTGCTTTTGAATGATATATCAGTTTCTGAGCTGGGTATTAAAAATTCCCATGGGCTTTGTCAGTTTTTCCTGGTGGTTCTATCACCTTTTCCTTTCTCTTCTTTGAACCTATATTAGTAAGTGCATAAATATTTGATTGTTATATCTTCTTTTTCAAGTGATTCTCTTGTCAGTATGAAATATCCCTCCTTGTTCCTTTGGTTTGGAATTATATCTGAAATCAATATATCTAAGCTGCTTTTCTTTTTAATTATATTATTTTTTATCTCCTTATTTTTAATTTTACTATGTTATTTTTATTAAGAATAATATTTCTGTATGCCACATGGTTAATTTTTTTATTTAATCTGAGAATCTCTGCCTTTCATAAGCACCATTATTCCATTCATACATTTTTTGTTTTCTGAGACAGAGCCTCAAGCTGTCGCCCTGGGTAGAGTGCCGTGGCATCACAGCTCACAGCAACCTCCAACTCCTGGGCTCAAGTGATTCTCCTGCCTCAGCCTCTCAAGTAGCTGGGACCACAGGTGCCCACCACAATGCCCAGCTATTTTTTTGGTTGCAGCCATCATTGTTGTTTGGTGGGCCCAGGCTGGATTTGAACCCTCAGGTGTATGTGGCTGGTGCCTTAGCCCCTTGAGCCACAGGTGCCAAGCCTCCGTTCATACTTTTAAATCACTATATTGATTTGTGATTTACAAGGATTTTATTCTTTATATCCTATGTTGTGTTTTCTATTTTTATCATTTTCTTTTTGGTTCTGCACTTTTTCTGCTTTTAATCAGCTTTCCTTTGTTTCTTTTCTCTATTAATTGACCCTTCGTTATTTTGCTGTTTATCTAGAGTTACATTTAAGTTTAATATTTTATAGCAAAACCTAGACTCAAGGGCAGTGCCTGTGGCTCAAAGGAGTAGGGCGCTGGCCCCATATGCCAGAGGTGGTGCGTTCAAACCCAGCCCCAGCCAAAAACTGCAAAAAAAAAAAAACCTAGACTCAATCAATTTCTATCTCACTCACCTCTAACCCTCAGGTAAGAAGAGAACCAATTTGTCTTTATTCTTCCCTCCACTCCCTGAATCACTACCATTCCTGTGACTTTCATGCTGACGTCGTCTAAGATTTTAGAGCCAATTTATTTTTCAATTTACAGATAATAAAATTGTATTTAACAGTGTTATTTTTTTCTGTTTGCAATGGTTTCCTGCATCTCATTATTTCCCCCCTGATTTTATTATCATTTTTATGGGAGCCCTAAGAATTATTTCACATAATGTCTAGGAATGGTAAATTATCTGAGCTCTTAAATGGCTAAAAACATTTCTGTTGTTCCTGTTTTAAATGTCATTCTTGAATTTTTCTGATTAAAGAATTTTGGTTTCAAAGTTATAGCTAGTTCTGGTTTAATATTTGTTTTAAAACTGTGAGATTGTTCTGAGGAAGTTGACATATTAAGGGAAAATTAGAGCATACAGTGAATTTTATATTTGCTTATCTCTGATTTAGCCCATAAAACACACTAAGTGAACCACAAAAAAATGCACCCAACTGAACTGCATTGGAACACACAAAACGCATGCCCATACCCCGACACACACATCCACATCCTCCAATATCAACCCGCCATCTCAGTTTAATTTACCTCATGTTATGATCTGTGTCCACGGATCCACATCTGGCGTTACAACTTTCCATCCTGTTTCAGAAAACCCTCCTACTACCACTTACAACCTTCCCAGAACCTATTTCTAGAAGCAACCTTTAGGTCTTTTACAGAGTGATATGCCATATTTATTTTAGTATTTTTGTATTTCTTAACCAGTTAACTGCATAAAACTGTGCTACCAATTTCTTTTTTTTTTTTTTTTTTGTTAACACCCTACCTTTAGGGGTATTTTTAAGAGTCAACATTATTTTGGATTGTGCCTTATTCCCTGTGTCCCCATAACCCACAAGTGGGGTTTTATCAAATGATTTTGCATAGCACTTTGACTTTTAGGAATGCATATGGAATTTTATAGCTGAACTGACTATGTTTTCCCTACTGAAATGTCCTTGTTTTGTAACCACTTGATATTATTTCATGATATTGTCCCTTACCTCTCTGGCTATATTAGAGATATTAAAACTCCTATTCTGATTGTTTCATTTGCTCTTTTAGGAGTATGTCTTTATTGGCAGAATTTGTTTTTACTCTTTCATCATGGGGCTCACCTCAAATTGGACATCATCACCTCTTAATTGTGTGCTCATCTTAGTTGAGCTATCTTTACGAATGTCTACCGCCTCTTTGCTGAAGAAGGCAGGGCCTGCTACAGGCATACTCTGTTTTCAGCTGGGTTAGGCTTTTTTTCCAACTTAGTTTGAAGTTTCAAAGATAAAAAGTAAAATTTCAGCCACAGCATTGCATTACATTTAGATCTAAATCTTTGTTTTAGATTTCTGTTGCTACTATGACAAATCACCACAAATTTAGCAACTTAAAACAACATAATATATAATCTTACAGTTCTGTAGATCATACATCTAGGTGAATTCAGCTGGAATTTTTCCTACTCCAGGTATAGCAAAGCTGAAATCAAGGTGTCAGTGAGCTGAGCTCTTAACTGGAGACTCTGGAAATGAATCTGCTTTCAAGTTCACTCAAGTTGTTGGTTAAATTCACATCCTTTTGGTTGTAGGAATGAGGTCTCCATGTCCTGGATGGCTGTCAGCTGGGCATCATTCTCAGCTTCTGAAAGCCACCACATCCCTGGCTCACACAGCCCTCTTTGTCTACCTTCAAAGCCAATGGATAGCACACGCCCTTCTCATACTTCAAACTTCTCTGACCCCTTCAGCTCATCTCCTGATTTTTTTTTTTTTTTTTTGAGACAGAATCTCAGTATGTCACCCTCAGTCGGTAGAGTGCTGTAGCATCACAGCTTACAGCAACCTCCAACTCTTGGGCTTAAGTGATTCTCTTGCTTCAGCCTCCCAAGTAGCTGGGACTATAGGTGCCCATCAACACCCAGCTATTTTTTTGGTTGTAGTTGTCATTGTTGTTTAGCAGGCCTGGGCCAGGCTCAAACCTGCCAGCTTTGGTATATGTGGCTGGTGTCCTACTCATTGAGCTATGGGCATCGAGCCCATAGTGATATTTGAAGTAACATAAATAGTAGAGGTGATAAATGTCAAATGTTTACTATGGAAGGATAAATTAGTAAACTGGAAGATAAGATTAAGAAATTCTCACAGAAAGCATAGAGAAAAATAAAGATTCAAACTATAAAGAGCTAAAGATACAAAAGATAGAAGTAGAAGCAATAGCATCCTAGTAGGAGAGCCAGACAGAGAAAAATACATAAAATAAAATATGGGAATAAATACTTCGAGAATTAATGAGTAGAGAAATCTGGTGGAACCACCTTAACCAAGTGATCAAAGTCATCATCATTAACAGGACAACTCAATATCACATATACATTCCCAGCTCTAACTAAAGCATAATGTATGTGAGTTATATTTAGGAGACTGAGCACTTCCTGATTAACTGCCTGAGCTCTGGCGTTAAACTGGCCGGGTTGGAATTCTAGATGTGCCACATACAAATTTTGTGTGATTTCGTATGAGCTATCATTTGCATCATGGCCTTTGGGGTTGGTTCTAATGATCAAAAGAACAGAGGAACAAAAGTCAATTTGCAATCATTCACACATTTTCATGCAATACAAAGAAAGTAGACATTAAAAAGTTTGGGCTGCAAGGATGAAAGACTCATGACTCAGAGTTCCAGAACTAATAGAGACCACAGGCTTCCAGCTGTCAATCCCACATGTAAGGGCTTAGAAGTCATCACTACTATATTCACAAGAAAAAAGGTAAATGAAATGAAAGCTAGTAACTCTCATCTGTTGGAGAATTGAGGTCAAAGGGTAAGCTCCTATCTCAAAACTTAGAAAGGGGGGGACACCAAGAATCATAGCTTCTCAGGAACAGAAGCCCATGACCAGGAGCCGGAACTCATAGGGACACTTGAACTGTAGGTGAAAAATTTCTGGAGACTCAATGTGGACCTGCAGGAAGATTAAAACTCTGGAGGTTTAGTCTTGGGTGGGGGAGGGGGACACTTTCATGAATTTGACCCCCAAGATTCACACTAGGTCCTCACAGTGAAGATCAGAGGAAAATCCTCTCATGGCAGGGGAGGGAAAACATAACTGAAATACACTCACCCTGGGAACAAGATGGACTTGAACTGCAGAGGTCCACTTACGTGTGGATTTTCTTCCACCTCTGCCACCCTGAGACTATAAGAACAACCCCTCCCCTTCCTCTTCTTCCTCATCCTACTCAATGTAAAGACAAGGACAAAGACCTTTGAAGATCCATTTCCTTTTAATGAACAGTAAATAAATGTTCTCTTCCTTATGATTTTCCTATTAACATTTTCTTCTCTTTGGCATAGCCTATTGTAAAAATAGAGTATACAATACATACAGCACATAAAACATGTGTTAATCAGCTATTTATGTTATCAATAAGGCTTCAGGTCAATGGTAGGCAATTAGTAGTTAGGGTTCCAAGGAGTCAAAGTTAAATGCAGGTTTCCAACTGTGCAGGGAGTTGGCATCCATAACTTCCATGTTGTTCAGGGTTAACCATATACCCACAGCATCTGTTCTCCTTAACAAAAGCCTGCCCTCAAGAGCCCAGAGCTCAGCCCATTTGGATTTTACCAGAGTCTAACAAACCTCCAGCCCCAGCTAACCTTTCTGTCTCACTTAAAGGGGAAAAGGTGGGGAAATGGGGCCCCATGAGAGGCACAGGCTCATGAAAAGTTCCAACCATGAGATGATGGAATACTTCTCTTCCCCCATACCTTACCAGAACATCAGTATTATGTATTTTCTACAAAATATTTCTACTTGACTCTGTTTTTATTATTTCATGTATAAGGTATTACAGATGAAAAGACCACAAGCCTCAGATCCTATTTAAGAAAGAGTCTCTAGGGAAAACCAAAGACAGCAAGAGAGACAAAATTAAGGGTATTAGAGACAATTTTAGCTTATGATACCTACAGCTAAAGCAAAAAGCAAACACAACCTAACTTCTAGCCATAGTTCCATAGAACCCACACTCAAGGCCTGTTGAGCTCAATTCCTTTTACCTGATACATCATACCTGGCTATCATCAAAAAAATTACAAGGTGGAGAATACAGCCTGAAGAGACAAAGTAAACATCAGAACTAGACTCAAATAGGGCAGAGATATTGGAATTATCAAATAGTTTAAAATAACAAACAATAATTAACATGCCAAGGACTCTAGCAGAAGGGACCTTTGAGTCTGTCTAGAAGGTCACAAGAGCTCGGTGCCTGTGAACAGACTCCAGAGGCAGCTTGCTAGATTTGACACCCAATCCCACACACTAGATGTGTGAACTTGTACAGTTACCTAACAAATTTCTGCCTCAATTTCCTCTCTGAGAAGTTAGCTAAATTGCCCAAGTTTTTTGAGAAGAGCATGTCTAAATTGGTATGAGAATAATAACTCATCAGGGTGGCAGTACAGATTACATGTACACATTCACACTTCTAACGTAAGGGCTGTGTGAGCACTACTTGTTGTTATTCCCTAATTCACAGATAGGAAAACAGGAGCCAGAGAGGAACAACCTGCAAGATCATATTCTTAGCTGCTGACTGACCTGACACCAGACATCACATCGTCTCACTGCGAATCAGCTTCTTCTCATGAATTATAATCAGACTCTGACTTCTCTCAGCTGCCCCTCCAGAGGTTATTTTCACAGTTTAAAAATCATTCATAAAAGGTTGATGGTTTCCAACAACTGAATAACATACTCTTCCTATGGACTTTGCGATCTAAATTGTTAAGCTTTTTCAGAGGTGAATAATTAGGGAAGAAGTCACAATTTCATCCAATTGTACTTTTTGGAGGAAAATTGATAGCCCAAAATTAACTGAAACAAATTTTGCTTTACCAACAATAAACAACAATTCCTTTAGAGAAAATATTAAAGAAATACAAATACTTAATAATATTCAGGTATTCCTCACAAATCTTCAACTGTTATTAATCACACATCAATCACAGATTGTTACCACTCTGGTTTCTTTTTTAAAGTTATACCTTTAACTCTCCCTCTTACTGGTGTTTCATGGTTTGAAAATCTAGGACTTGTAAACAGTTCCTAGAGGATTTCTTTCAACAATACATTTTTTTCAATTAAGTATTTTTTAATCATAAATATAACAGTTATTGTATAAGCCTGGAAATACCAAGACTGAAATCATCTCTTAGTATTGACTTTTGACAGTCAGATATTCCTACTCAAGTTATGTGGGGGGTTAGTTCTTAATAACATCCTAGGCAGCTGAGTTTTTCTGCAAGAAAGAGAAACTAGGCTCGGCGCTTGTGGCTCAAGTGGCTAAGGCGCCAGCCACATACACCTAAGGTGGTAGGTTCAAATCCAGCCTGGGCCTGCCAAACAACAATGATGGCTGCAACAAAAAA
>NW_003852448.1:9885498-9892128 GCF_000181295.1 Otolemur garnettii | reverse complement strand
AGCTTGAGGCTCTGTCTCAAAAAAAAAAAAAAAAAAGAAAAAGAAAGAAAGAAAGAAATAGAAACTAGATTTCAGCTCCACAAACCTATCTTTCCCCCTACAGTGTAGCTTACACTAGAAAAGTCACAATGCACATCCATGGGCCTCCTGCCCGCCCTTTCTTATAAGAAGGCATCAAAGTTAATTTTTCAAAAAGTTAAAAATACAATTCATACACAAATAGAGAATTAACTCATGTCAAAGATTTTTTTTTCTACTCATTAGTGAGAGAAACAGCAAAATGGCAAAGCTCATTCAAGGAACATTTAAAGAAATGAGTATTTATAAGTATTTGAAAAAAGAATGTTAGTCACTATGATTTGCAACACAGTATTCCTAGAACAGAAAAAGAACATTAGGAAATCTGAATAGAATATGGGCTTTGGTTAATAATAATGTATCGTTGTGGTGGGCGCCTATAGTCCTAGCTACTGGGGAGGCTGAGGCAAGAGAATCACCTAAGCCCAAAAGCTGGAGATTGCTGTGAGCTGTGATGCCACAGCACTCTACTGAGGGCAACAAAGTGAGAATCTGTCTCGAAAATAAAAATAATAATAATGTATCAATGTTCACCAATTGTGACAAATGAACCACACTAATATATTAACAACAGCATAACGTAGGTGTGAGATAGATGGGAACTCTCTATGCTGTCTTTATAATAATTCTCTAAATCTAAAATAGAAATTTATTTTTAAAGAAAGAAGAAAAGAATGTTAGAATGAGAGTTTTAGGTTGTACAAAATACGTTAACATCCTACAAAGTAATAAAGCAAAAATAATCTCCCAGGGCAGCACCGGTGGCTCAGGGGGCAGGGTGCTGGCCTGATATACCAAGGGTGGCGGGTTCGAAGATGGCCCCGGCTAAACTGCAACAAAAAAATAGCCAGGCGTTGTGGCAAGCGCCTGTAGTCCTAGCTATTTGGGAGGCTGAGGAAAGAGAGTCACCTAAGCCCAAGAGTTGGAGGTTGCTATGACACCACAGCACTCTACCAAGGGCGATAAAGTGAGACTCTAAGAATAATCTTCCAGGTTATCTTTTCTAGAAGGCAGCATTTATTTGCACCTCTTCCAGACAAATACCTCAACATAACATGCAACGTCAGAGACTTTGGCCCTTTAATCATTAATAGATGGCAAGACAAACACATACATTGGCCTAAGTATTTAAATAATCTTCAGGTAGATCTCCCTGTTAAACAATGCTCCAAAATGACATTGACAGGACACACCATCCCCCCTTGCCTTATTTCCTAGTTTTGCACAAAAAAAAAATGCATGTTTTTAAAAATCTTTCAATAGTCTCTCTTCTGATTATATTTAAACATATATATTTAAACATTCTAAAATAGCAAACAAATTGGACTTTGTAACTGTCATCCAACTTTTTAAAAATATATTTTTCTGGTGCCTGGGAAGTAGGCTTTATAGTAGCAAATGCCAGGTTTAACAACTAAAAATGCCAGATAGTCAGATAAATTGGAGTTCAGATAAACAATAAGCAATAAATAACTTTTAGCATAATATAAATTTAATAAACAATAACTTTTAGTGTAGGTCAGTCTTAATATTGGATGTCTGTACATTATTATTTCTTTGGGCTCATCCATTTCTAAGACTCTATGAAATATCCCCTTAGAAACAAATCTTAAATGTAGTAGATGCATCTTTTTCTACATGAATTTTGATTCCATTCACATTTCAGCTTATCATGGTCTGCAAACACAAAATTGTGTGTGTGAATGCTGCACCCCATTTGGTATGCTCTAAAATGAGCAATTTAAAATGTCATGGAGGGCTTGGTGCCTGTGGCTCAAGTGGCTAAGGCACCAGCCACATACACCTGAGCCAGCAGGTTCGAATCCAGCCCAAGCCTGCCAAACAACAATGACGGCTGCAACCAAAATATAGCTGGACGTTGTGGCGGGCACCTGTAGTACCAGCTTCTTGGGAGGCAGAGGCAGGAGATTCGCTTGAGCCCAGTAGTTGGAGGTTGCTGTGTACTGTGATGCCATGGCACTCTACCTAGGGCAGCAGCTTGAGGCTCTGTCTCAAAAAATAAATAAATAAATAAAAATAAAATGTCATGGAGAATCCTAGAGTTTGATGATAGGGGAAGACAATGAGATAGCCTTATAACCTTACAACACTGGGGCTGGGCTTTCAGTGAGACAGACACAATTGCAAATACTCACTGTGTTCCTGACCTTCCAAAGGTGAGGACTTGAATCACCCCCTATCATTTGTACTGACCTAATTTGAAGTTCTTTGCAGCTTACTTTTATTGCAAGAGTACTATTATTCAGTAGTATACTTATTGACTATTGGTCTCAGCAGAGCTGCCATTTGGTTGTTATTGTTTCACTTTCCAATCCCACAAAGCACTGGGAAGATTTCCTGATAAATTGTGATCAAATAAACGTTACTTCCATCTTTTTTTTGAGACATAACTGGGAACCTACTGCATTTTACCCTCCTTCTTATTAATGAGTGACAAAAACTATAGTATATTTTTTCAATGCTAAAAATAGAAGTTGAATGTATATAGCATTCTGCAAATAAAAGCCTATCTCAAAAATTGGTATCATGAAAACCAATGCATTTTTGATCTCTCTTCTTACCTCTAGAGCCTTGTTAAGTTAGGCCAATGAGAAAACAGGCTCAGTATTCAGTGATGAATCTGTCTCTGAGGTGCAGAAATACACAAACTTATTGTTCTCTCCAATGACCACCTGCAGCTCTAAGAAGCAAATCTGAGTGACTGTCCTGTATACACCTGCTATCCCAGGGCCAGGCTCTCAGATACTGCTGGCATCTCAAAGATCGTGATCTGTGTTTCCTCAGACCCTTACTAAGTGAATTACTGAAGGGTGCACTTCAGACAGAGGGCAAGGGAGTCAACACAGATGATCTGAAGCAGAAGAAACAAGAGAGAAATAGATAAATCTGTAGATTGATGTACATGAATATTAACTAAATAATTCTAAATCAGTAATAACATCTAGTGCAGTTTTTAGAAAAAGAATCACAACATGTAAGTCGAGAAGGAGACTCTAAGTATCTATCGATGGATGAATGGATAAAGAAAATGTGTCATCTGTGACAACGCAGATGCATGTAATGATGGCGGACATCATGCTAAGTGAAATAAGCCAGGCACAAGAAGACACAATCTCATCGCTATGTGGAACTTAAAGAAGTTAAACTGGCTTGGCGCCTATAGCTCAAGCGGCTAAGGCGCCAGCCACGTACACCTAAGGTGGCCGGTTCGAATCCCCAGCCCGGACCCGCCAAACAACAATGACGACTGCAACCAAAAAATGGTCAGGCACTGTGGCGGGCGCCTGTGGTCCCAGCTACTTGGGAGGCTGAGGCAGGAGACTCGCTTGAGCCCAGGAGTTGGAGGTTGCTGTGAGCTGTGATGCCATAGCACTCTACCCGGGGGATAGCTTGAGGCTCCATCTAAAAAAAAAAAAAAAAGAACTTGAACTCATGGAAGCAGAAAGTAAAATAATGGTTGCCATGAGGAGATGTCGGTCAAAAGGTAAAAACTTTCCATCATTCAGATTGAATAAATCTGGTTATTAAATAAGACTCAAGAAATTTTAAAGAATATGTTTAAAACTTAGCACATTTTATGACCATAATTTAAATTTTAGTAAGAATCAAAATTCATAGATATCCAGGAAAGTGCTCACTTGCCTGCAAATTAAGTAATATACGTCTAGATCTTTGCTGAGAGTCACCTTGAGCTGTGAGGTGCATCAAGGGTGTCTTTAGGGGTCAGCACCATGACCAAGACGTCCAGACCAAGGTCAAGAGCTATAAGACTGCCCCTTTGACAGCCGCTTCCCCAATCAGAACCAGACCAGGAGCTGCTGGCAGAACTACCTGGACTTCCCCCGCTGCCAGGAAACAATGACTGTAAACGGGGGAGATGTCTCTGTGTGCACATGGTACCAGCGTGTGTCCAAGCCGCTCTGCCCTGAGTCCTGGGATGACCACTGGGCAGAAAGTATGTTTTCTGGGAAGATTTGGACTAGCTGTACCCCACCTCCTCTGTCTTCTGTTTTTCTCCCAGGGTAGCAGACGGGGATGTGGGTGCCTGATGATTCTGAATCATGACTTAACTACTCATAAAAACTTGTTGAAAAAACATAGGACTACATCTGCATGTAAAAGAGCTGGACATTTGGGCAAGAAGCTGAGGGCAGAACGCCCTCTAACCACAAAGGGGGCCCAGAGTGATCATCTTTTCTGTTTTGTTTTTCCTGATTTTATTTCATTTTGTTTGGTTTTATTGAATTTTAACCACCTCCTCTGTGCCAAACAATAGAATGGGTGGTTATTCAGAATAGCCTCAAGCCCCTATCTGTGCCACAGTTGATCTGTTTCCTTGCCCTTATCATCTGCATATGTTCTTTTTACTCATGGGTAATTTTCGAAACATATGAAAATAGTACAATAAATAGCTCCTAGGTACCCACCAAAAAATTATATGTCTAATATAATAAATGGATGGAGAAGGGAATCATTTTGAAATTAGTTTGAAGTAAATAATAGTGAAAATATTACATATCGAAACATGGGATAAAGCTAAAGAAGTATTTAGAAATTTATATAGCCTTAAATGCAGATGTTCAAAATAAGAAAGGCTAATAATTAATGCATAGCACATCCACCTCCATACATTAGAAAAAGAATAGCAAATTAAACACAAAGAAATAAAAGGGGAGAAAAGGCAGAAATTAATGAAAAATTAAAAAATAAAAAACAGTAATCCGGGCCCAGGGGCTCAAGTCTGTAATCCTAGCACTCTAGGAGGCCAAGGAGGGTTCTGTTTTCATTTCAGCCACTCATTAGCTCAGTATCGTCCCACGGCAGCGGTTCTCAACCTGTGGGTCGCGACCCCTTTGTAACAATGAAAATACGTCGGGGCATTAGGAAGGTTGAGAACCACTGTATAGGAAGTATAATACGTCGGGGCATTAGGAAGGTTGAGAACCACTGTATAGCAAGTATATAAAATAAAGTTTCTTAAAGTAGGACCTAAATTTATTCAATTTCAAAATCATAATATATATTCATAGAAATAGTTTTTGAACTAAAAAAGAAAAATCTGTTTATAAAATATCTAAAATTTGGCTCAATATTTATGATCATGTAAATTTTGATTTATGATGTTATACATTTGTTTACCTGATCTATTCTTTTCAATATTTCTGAATGAATACATTTTAAAAAAACATAAAACATACATGATCTTTGTGAAAAGAACTGCAAATTTTGCTTCAAAATTGATGTGCTGAAGAACAATGTTGAACGTTTAAGGTTTTTTTAGATTTTTTAATTACTAAATAGTATAACTGTCAAGTAATTCCAGCTGAGTGATATTTATACTTTCCCATTTCTCCCTTGTAATTCAGTCTTTTGCGTCCCCAGAGAAAGGGGTTCACATAAAAATGTTCATACCCAGCCCTTGCTTTCTTATAAAATCAAAGACCTGAGTAAAGAGAGAGTAATTCTGCCTTGAACTCTGAGAGACCTGTCATCATAATCAGGCAGTAAAAATAATTTACCAAAAATAAGCATTTAAGCCCTAAGTTCTTATCAACAACATAGGTATTTCTGGGAGCACTAAGTGTTTTACTCTGTTCTATTCAGTTACAAAAATGCAGATAAAATTTTCACTACCTGTTATTGTAATAAAATAGATAGTGCTTCATTTCATTTTCTGAATTCTGTGCTCATTTTCTTCAGAAAGACTGCACATTGCACGTGGAAAAGGAGACAGACCAGAAAATATATTCAACCGTGTTTATCCCGTCTTTCAGTTTCAAGGTGAAATTTCAAATCTTAAAATTGTAGTTGCCTCAGATGATTACCAGAATGGGGTATAATGATACCCTGCATTTATGATTATTGATGCACCTTTTTATGGATTCATTTTTATGTTGAACTACTTATTTTATATGCATTGATGAGCATAATTGTAATTAGTTGTCTAGTTTGGTAAATGAGTATCTAGGATAATTTATGAATGCTTCTAATTTTTAGTTCAGGCTTGACATTTTGATATTGACTTGAATACTTTACATACCTTGCTGGATATAGTTTTTAATTCACAGTTACAACAAGAAAAAAATATATTGCTACAGATATTTACAAGCATTAAGGAAAGCCTTGACTTTATTCATTTAATATTTATTTTCTTCAAAATGTAATGAACTTCCACTCCCCAAAAAGGACTCTCTAGCCTGGAAAGAAATTATTAAAAATATTTATTTTCTTTAAGTCAAATATATAAAAGCTACAAATGAAAAACTGAATTTCCTTTAAAACCCAAAGCTCAACTTACATATCTTGCTACTTAAAAAAATCTAACAAAACGGCTCGGCACCTGTGGCTCAAGGGGCTAAGGCGCCAGCCACATATACCTAAGGTGGCGGGTTCGAATCCAGCCTGGACCGCCAAACAACAATGATGGCTGCAACCAAAAACTAGCTGTGCATTGTGGTGGGTGCCTGTGGTCCCAGCTACTTGGGAGGCTGAGGCAGGAGACTCACTTGAGCCCAGGAGTTGGAGGTTGCT
>NW_003852448.1:9867937-9885464 GCF_000181295.1 Otolemur garnettii | reverse complement strand
TCTCAAAAAAAAAAAAAAAAAAAAACTAACAAAACAAATTTTGTGCCAAAAAAAAGGAAGAATCGCTTTGATCTGTCCCTCTATTAATATTTCAGTGAACTCTTACCTGACCAAATCATCTTTAAATATGTAAATTACATCTTTAAATGCATAATTAGAAAATTAAATTCCCTTAGACATTTAAACTCTAATTACAAAATTAATGCATCTGGTTCTCTCACTTCAAACACCTGAGAACACGTGTTAGGTTGAGTTGACCAGGGACACAGCCTGGGGCAAGAATTCACATAAAAGTGACCAATGAGGAAAAAATTGGCTGAAGAGTAGAGAATTGGGGTAGGAAGAGGAGGCCAAGAAAGGTGCAATATCAAGCAAAGTCCCGGGTAGGGTAACCTTGACCCAATTCAGCAAAGGGGCTCCAGAGACAACATACATTACACTTCAGAATTTTCCTAATTGACAGCAAAAAAGTCTGAGTATTAGCATCCCAGTACCCTTCAGTCACTGAGTTGCCCTGGGGAATAAAAGCTCTATGGCACTTCCAGCTGTGACCACCGGAGGGCAGCCCCCCAACAAAGAGATGAGTGTCCCAGCCATCTGGGAAAATCCTGCCAGAAACCAGAATGCCCCCAAAGCCATCGGCATCCTGAGGGACTAGCAGGGTGGGGTGGGGAGAATATGGCACTGTCCTCGCTTGCACCACTCAGATCCATTTGAACTCTCACAAGTGCATTCTGCTGATCCTTCAGGATGGTGGCTGGTCACAATATCTAGAAGACTTTGGGACAACTTTCCATTTTGTCCTCCGACTGCAACTGAGTCTCATCTCCCTCTCTACTCCCCCTTCCAAATTTCCCTCTTCCTAGGCCAGTGTCTGTCTGATGCAGTGGCCAGATGGTCATCTCTGAAGAACTTGAGTCCCTAGTTACCACACCCTTGTCACTGTAGTTGCCGTGATCAGCCATCCACAGTTAAAAGTGTGGAGTTCTGAGAGATGCCCTGGTGGGTTCCAGATACGCTCCTCTGGCCCCAGAATGAAAACCTCCTGGTGAGAGCCTGGCCCGGTACCAACTCCCTCACTGCTGCCGGCCCCTGGCAGGAGGAGACCCAAATCACTGGCAGTAGGTGCCCATAGATCTAAGCACAATGACAACCTTCTTGTAGCCCCTGAAGAAAGTGTCCTCCCTGCAGACCCTCGAGGACCAGGTAGACATAAAGTTGCCAGCTTAGGAAGCATAAATCCCCAGGCAGGTCACTGAGAACAGTGGAGAGAAGGGTCCCTCCTTCCACAATCTGCTTCCCAGACACGTTTGCTACTCTAGGACAGAGTACCTGTGATGACCAGTCCTTCCAAGGTATGTACCATATCTGGAAGGACAGTACTTCCACCCCACAAGGTGTCCTCTCCAACCTGGTGCCAAGCTATGCTTTCAAGAGGACCTGGCTGGATTCACTGAAAATGGACTGCTTGCCACTGCTCTCCAACCCAGCCCAGGAGTGACCTTGAAAAGTGGTGCGGAGGGAGACAGAAATTTTGCTTTGTATGAAAAGCAAAGTGCCCCCAAGGAAAGGATAAGAATATACATGGACTTGGCTGGGTGGTTAGGAGCATGGAAGGACCAATTCTGCACAATGGGGAGAAGTTGGAAAAAGAGACTTGTGGCTGAGCACAGTGGCTCACACCTGTAATCCTAGCACTCTGGGAGGCCAAGGCAAGCGGATTGCTTGAGCTCAGGAGTTCAAGACCAGCCTGAGCAAAAGTGTGACCCCATCCGTACTAAAAATAGAACAATTAGCTGGGCATGGTGGTGTATGCCTATAGTCCCAGTAGTCCCAGGTACTCAGGAGGCTGAGGCAAAAAGATCATTTGAGCCCAGGAGTTTGAGGTTGCTGTGAGCTATGATGCCATGACACTCTAGCCTGGAACAATAGAGTGGGACTCTGTCTCAAAAAGAACAAGAAAAGAGAAACTTGTGCCAACACGCTTGTGTGGAGCGTGACCAGTGGCTGCCTTGGTCATGCCCACATCATTGTACCCGTAGAGTGGGCCCCTTGATGAGTGGCAATGTTTTCTAAGATCTCATGTCAATAAACCGAGGATTTTATGTACCCTTAGATAGTGGTGGCAGAAAATGTAAACCCATACTAGAAGATATACGTATACCCATTCTAGTCACACACACAAAAAACACACTGCCACATATATCCAGAGTGGAAAGTATCGAATGTAATTAACTTGCCACCAGGTGCTAACTGGCCTCCTCAGGAGTCTGGACCATAACAGGGGCAGCATTAGTCTCTGGTGCTGAGGAGAGCAAGGGCTAAGTTAGCCTTGGCAAGACAGATCCAGTGCTCTCCGGCCCATACACAGCCTCCATCACCCACCAAAGGTATTCCACTCTACCCCACTGTGTGAACACTGGCACAGCTGAGAACAGACTAGGTGACACCTAATACACAAGTCCTGTTGTCCACCTGGCTGTTTGGTGCCTCCTCTGGAGGGGGTACTCTCTGGGCCGCCAAAGGTCTCACATTCTGGACCATCCCCATGAATAACTGTGTGCCCCTCTCTGCACACCTCTTCACAGATAACTTCTTCCAGGGTCCGACAAACCAGGCAACCCTTAGCTACTGCCCAGGAGTCCCTATCTGGGGCACTTCTCTCACACGAAGCAGAAGCTCTATGCGAAGCCATTCCACTTACTATGACCTTCAGAGCCATTTCTGAGTCAGGTTGTATGGCGGTCGGAGTCCATTCTTGGCTCACTCCAAGACAATCACCTTCCATGAACCAGGTCCACATTTTTTCCTCCATCAGTTGGTTGTAGGGAGACCCCCTAAGAGGCCATAGGTACAAGTTTGGGAGAAGAATGGGTGCAAGAGCAGGTTGGAACCACCTGTTGTGTAACTTACTTATGCGCCCTAAGCATACTCACGCTCAGACCTGGATGTGCCACTTCCATTTTATCAGAGATTGTTGCTGTGCTCACTCAACTTTGCAGTTTGGTAGGACTGATGGCCCCCCATTCATAATCGGCATTCTGATCACAGGTCAACTAATGTCTCAAGGTCAAACGCTCAATGCCCAACAGTCTAAGAGGAGCTTTTCTCAGGAGTGCATAGTTTTCTTCTCAGGGGACGTGGTCTCACTTCAGAGTCCTTGGGTCTACACTGCAAGTCTCCTAATGGGGCTTTCCTGAGATAGTGTCTTTACCACCCATGGATACTTCTAGCACCATGGCATCTGCTGAGCCATATGGCCCCAGAAGCAGGGCCACTTATTCCACAGCTTAGACCCACTGTAAACCTTCTGTTACTCTGGGACCCACTCAAATGTGGCTGCCCAGCATAAAAGATATATACATATACTGGCTGCCAGAGTGGAAAATCACTGCTTCCCAGATGCCTGAAATTGGCAAAGGGACCCAGGAGGATATCTCGGGGCACAGCAATGATGATGGCAACTGCTACAAAAGGCAAACACTCCCCACTCCCTTAAGTGATTTTTGTAAATCTAATAAATCATAATTTTTAATTTAGTACATCAAATGTTCTTAAATGTTTCAATTATTAATAAAAATCAGAGAACTCTTTTAGGAAATTCAAAATTACAGAGATTGTGATCAATCCTATATATAAACACACCTAAACTGTGTGAATTGGTTTTGCACCATCTCTACCTCTTTTTAATACTTTCCTAGGAGAACGATGACTTGGAGCAGCTCTAGGTGATTTGTTGAAAACTCAGGATCAGAGAAACTCCAGTCCATTGTGGGCATGGTTCCTAAGGGTACCCAAGAAAATGCACCAGGAACTACTGAGATGAAACACACTGAATAGTCGTCATTTATCTGCCAGGTCAATGGAGTTTTCTAAATTCATTTCCATCAGCAGAGTTGCACACCATCATTTAAGTTTCAATTTCTTGAAACTCAGTTCATTTCCCCAATGATCCATTTGTTAAAATAAATGGCAGACCCTCTAAAGTTCCTCAGTTTCACTTCAACTTGTTGATCAAACCTTATTGTGTAAGCTCCTGAAATAAAGTCTGGTGTGTTCTCATAGGATTTGAACTCCTTTTTTTTTTTTTTTTAGAAACAGAACCTATGTTGCACACCTGCATCATCTTAAGAAAGAAGACACTCACACCTGAGTGAAAGAAGTCGGCAGGCCACCAGGAAACAGAAAAGAACTTCCACAAAAACCTGGAGCCTCTTCAGAGAACAGGCACTCGCACCTGAGTGAAAGAAGTGTGCATACCCCCAAGAAAGAGAATCTAACTTCCACATACACCAGGATCATCTTTAGAAAGAAGGCACTCACACCTGAGTGAAAGAAGTGTGCAGGCTACCAGGAAACAGAAACTAACTTCCACAAACATGTGAAGCATATTCAGAGAGAAGGCACTCCCAGCTGAGTCAAATTAGTGTGCAGGCTACCAGGAAACAGAAAGTAACGTCCGCAAACACCTGGAGCCTCTTCAGAGAGAAGGCACTCAGACCCGATTGAAAGAAGAATGCAGGGCACTAGGAAACAGAAAAAAACTTCCACACACACCAGGAGCACCTTCAAAGAGAAGGCACTCACACCTGAGAGTAAGAAATGTGCATGCCTCCAAGAAAAGGAACCTAACTTCCACAGACACCTGGATCATCTGAAGAAAGAAGGCACTCAACCCTGAGTAAAAGAGGTTTGCAGGCTACCAGGCAACACAAAATAACTTCCACAAACACGTGGAGCATCTTCAGGGAGAAGGCACTCACACCTGAGTAAAAGAAGAGTGCAATCTACTAGGAAACAGAAAAAAACTTCCACACACACCTGGAGTATCTTCAAAGAGAGGGTACTCAAACCTGAGTGAAAGAAGTTTGCATGCCCCCATGAAACAGAACTGGCTTCCACAGGATTTGAACTCCTTAATCAACACCTATTCTTTTACTATCACACCCTTGCTCTTTCACTGTTGCGTGTGTCTCACTGACCACCATTCTTAATTCACTATATTAATTACATGACCCTCATACATTCTGCAGAGGCACACATATTACATGGACAATCGCACATGGAACCCAGTCACAACCTAATTGGAGAATGGCACAAAGCATAAATTTTACAGGTCCTATTACAAATACTTGGCATATGTAAAAATCCTGATTTCATAAATGTGACCCAGCAATCCCATTACTGGATATCTATCTTAAAAGAAGTCATTTTATCAAAGCACTTGCACTCAAATGTTTATTGCAGCACAATTCACAATTGCAAAGATGTAAAATCAACCTAAGTGCCCATCAATTCATGAGTGGATTAAAAAATGTGGTGTCAACACACATAGACACACTCTCCATGGAGTATTACTCAGCCATAAAAGAATTCAGTAACAGAAACCCAATTACCACATGTTTTCTCTAATGACTGGGAGCTAATTCATGGACACATATGAGCACAGAGAGATGTAAAGGTCATTGGAAACCAAGAAGAGGGGAGAGAGAGGAGGGGAGGGTAAAAACCTTCCTATCAGGGACCATGATCACTATTCAGGCTCGGTGCCAGCCACATACACCAAGAGTGGCAGGTCTGAACCCTGCCCTGGCCAACTAAACAACAATGACAACTGCTACAACAAGAAAAAAATGGCCAGGCATTGTGGCAGACACCTATAGTCCCAGCTACTTGGGAGGCGGAAGCAAGAGAATCACTTAAGCCTGAGAGTTTGAGGTTACTGTGAGCTGTGATGCCACAGCATTCTACTGATAGTGACATAGTGAGGCTCTGTCTCAAAAAAAGAAAGAAAGAAAAAGAAAATGACATGTTCCACACATCTTTCCAGTTGGCATTTTGCTGCCTTTGCCTGTGACGGGGCTTTCAACTCCTGTTGTCCACTTGCTGCCCGGCAGATTCCTTCCAGTAGGATCTAGACCCACCTCCTTAAGCTGATGCTGTTGTCACACAATGCCCTTTACTCCAAGCATTGATGTAGACACTTCTTGAATCTCCCACAGTGATCGATGAGACATGGTTTGAACATTCAATAAAATATCTTTAGGAGCAAATAACAGAGCTCCCAATCAAAATTAACTTAAGCCAAAAAAAATTTTTTTTTGTCTCACACAGCAGAAAAAGTACAGGCCTGTTCTTACTTGGAGCATGACTGGATTCAGAGACTCAGAGAATGCCCTCAGGATTTACACCCCCTTTCTTGACTCTGCTTTCCTCTGCCTATGTCATTTTCCCAGTGGTGGCCCTGGCAGCTCTATGCTTATCCCAATGGTAAGAGGATGACTCTTTTCCCAAAAGTCCTAGCAAATCCTAAAGCTGGCTCTGATTGGTCCAGCTGGACCAATCACTATAGTCAGGGATGTGTGCAGTACTCTCATTGGCCAGGTCTGTGTCACATGCAATCTTTGAAGCCATGGGATGGGCCTGGCCCTGTCTGACATGGATGCAATGTGCAGGGGATCCAGTCACCCAGAGGAAAATGGAAGGTGCCGTTACCAGAAAGGGGTAAGTTGAATATTAAGGGAAGCAAAAATGACAAAAGTCCACTACTCTTGGGAATAATAGAAAAGAACTGCAATACAGAAATCCTTTAAAACTGAATTCTAGATATGACTGTTTTCAGAATTTATAAGGCATAGGCCACTCAGCCTGGTCCCACTCCTCCTTGAAGCCCAGAGAAAGGACGGTTTCTCCAGACCCTCATCCAGGCCAAGGGCCCTACCTCACCAGTACTGGCTCCCTGTCCTGGGGTTATTAATCTTCCCAGGATCTTTGATGGTGGGAATATCCACTCTCTTTTTTTTTTTTTTTAGACAGAGCCTCAAGCTGTCCCCCTGGGTGGAGTGCCGTGGCATTACAGCTCACAGCAACCTCCAACTCCTGGGCTTAAGCGAGTCTCCTGCCTCCGCTTCCCAAGTAGCTGGGACCACAGGCGCCCGCCATAACGCCGGGCTATTTTTTGGTTGCAGCCATCATTGTTGTTTTGGCGGGTCCGGGCTGGGGGTTTGAACCCGCCACCTTAGGTGTATGTGGCTGGCGCCTTAGCCAGTTGAGCTATAGGCGCCGAGCCAATATCCACTCTCTTTAGGAAAAACTCAATTCCTACCAACCATGTGGTTTGGCCATAGTATTCCAATAAGACATTTGTATCAAAACACAGTAGTTTGACAAATATTAGTTTTCCCAACAACTGGCTTATTCATTCCAGAATAACATCATGAACGAAGCACCAACATTTCAGGCCATTTAGGGTTTACCCTAGCCAAGTCCAGTTCCTTTTCTCTAAATCAGTGGTTCTCAACCTTCCTAATGCTGCAGCCCTTTAATACAGTTCCTATGGGTTACGACCCACAGGTTGAGAACCACTGCTCTAGATGAAGATTAGACCAATTATAGCTTTCCTGTAGTCCCAGAAATCTCCCCAACTCTCTTGTTAATGAGTACTTACTAAAGACGAAGCCATATCACCTTAAGATCAAGCAATAACATACTCACCTGGAATTGTCCAGATCTAGTATTTGGAGGGATAATTCAATTATCCCTTCAATGCAATTAGCATTGAAAAGCTCCAAAAACAGTTGATATCAATTTTTTTGTTTGTTTGAGACAGTCTCAAGCTGTCACCCTGGATAGAGTGCTGTGGTGTGACAGCTCACAGCAACCTCAAACTCTTGGGTTTAAGTGATGCTCTTGCCTCAACCTCCCAAGTAGCTGGGACTACAGGCATCCACCACAATGCCCTGCAACATTTTTTTGTTGCAGTTGTCATTGTTGTTTTGCAGGCCTGGGCCAGGCTCAAACCTGCCAACCTCAGTGTATATGGCTAGTGCCCTAACCACTGAGCTACAGGCACAAAGCCTGATATCAATTTTTTTAATTACAATAAAATTATTTCAGGAGGGGTTGTCACTGCTCTGGTAGAGAGTAATGCAAGAGTGGGAACAGAAAGCCCCCCCGGGGCTCGGCGCCTGTGGCTCAAGCAACTAGGGCACCAGCCGCATACACCTGAGCTGGTGGGTTCAAATCCAGCCTGGGCCTGCCAAACAACAATGACAGCTAAAACAAAACAAAAAAAAGATAGCCAGGTGTTGTGGCAATCGCTTGTAGTCCCAGCTACTTGGGAGGAGGAGGCAGGAGAATCACTTGAGCCCTGGAGTTGGAGGTTGCTGTGAGCTGTGATGCCACAGCACTCTACCCAGGGTGACAGCTTGAGACTCTGTCCCAAAAAAAAAAAAAGAAAGCCCCTGTCTGGGAGAATGGTCTCTCACTCAGCCAGAGGGAAGGAAGAGGAGGAGGAGGAGGAAGAAGAGGCTCTCCCAGGATGGGCAAGAGAAAGACGGAGCACAGCAGCTGCTCAGTTGCTCCTTGAAGGACCCCACCCTGACAGCCCAAAGGCAGCTGTTGTCAGGAGGCCTGCAGACCAGAGTCCAGAATAGAAACTGGGCAGTGTGGGGCAGTCTGATCCCACTGAGGGCTTTAACCTTAGGGTCGCAGAGTCCAGTACCTTTCCACAATGCTCACTGCTATCCATCCACACCACAACCAATGTAGAAGGAAATGATCACACATTTCTCCTCCAGCTTCACATTGACATTTGGGTGGTTCCAAGTCAGGTGTCAATGTCTTGAAGTGGAGACTGCCAAAAACTAATTTCTGAAATTATTTCCTAGATTCTTTAAATGAAATACATCAGTATAGGCATATAAACATTTTTATACTTGATTTTCACTCAAGGCCTACAGGCATGTATAAAGAAAGATAAAAAGAAGTGTTCCAAATGATAAAAAAAAAAAAAGTCATTCTTAAGTGTATCTTGGTTTTGATTTTAATAGCTCAGCCATGACTCTCCAACTTTGTATATACACTTAAAACAGAGCTAACCTCAAAAATACCAGACATACTTCACCGTCAAGGATCTTCACACCCAAAGCATCTCCAACCAATCGGGTGCTCATTCTCTTATTCCATCCCCTTTATGAAGGTTTAGGTTTGCAGAAAATAGCTGGTGAGTCCTCAGTACTCTGCTTTATAATTTGGATTTTAAACACCAGGTGCACTCCAGCTCTTGGTTGTGGGTACAATATAAACAGCTGCCAATGGGAATTATGATACTTCTCTTTTATAGCATATGATACCAGCTAATTAATAAACTGCTTTTAATAAATGTATTATAAAGCTAATAAAGCACAATATTTAGTAATTACTAATTTAAGCAAAGTCAAACCTATTTCAGAGTAAGGATGAAGATATACATACATGAACGTGCCGCCATGGTCATTAACTTCTGACGCACAATGCTTAATATAACCCTGGTTTTCCCCACTCAACTTTATAGGGAAACTCTGAACTCTTCTCTTCATAAACAAAACTTTGCAATTTGAAAGAGTCCAGGTTTTCATAACAACCGCATTACTTAAAATTAAACTGCAGTTTTTGCTTTTCTTAAAGTCAAAAGCTTTCAAAACTTTCTCCCAGAGAGAAAGCATTTCTTTGCCTCTTGGCTCCTCCCTTGAGCTGTCTTGGTCTCTGCCCCTCAGTCCCTTCCGTGTTTTGTGCCTGTGGAATACATTTATTTTCTGCTTGCAGAATTATTTCCAACCCTCACCCCTCCTACACCTCAGTTTCATGCATGTCTGTAGTTCAATGACCTGGGGGCCCCAAGCATTGGCCATAAATAAGGCCAAGTATGGCCCTGTTTTTACAAGGACTACTGAGATCTGATTAAATCAGACAGGGATTGAAGGTGCACTTCTCACCAGAACCATCTCAGTCATTGTTTAGATATTTAAATTTCACAAGCAGGATCAATGGCCTGCTGAAGGCATTGTCACTCACACTTACACCGAGGAGTGGAGCCATCTGTCGCCAAACCAACATTTTCAGGCACTTCAGATTACGAATCTCTTTCTTCATCAGTGGGTTTCAGGCTGAAGTCCTCTGACCGGGCTTCTTGTCTGAACCAGAGACTGATTTGAGACTGATTATGCCCCCAGATGGGACCATGGCTAGTGACAGTACATATCACAGCAATTAGAAGAAATTAGAAGATCATCTAATATAAAAACTGTCTAGAGCACGAGGGGTACAGAATCCCTGAGCTCAGATTCAGCAGCAGAAAAGAAATCCAGATCTCTGTTCTAGAGGCAGACTTTTCCCTAAGGGGTCATCTTCACAGCAGCCCCCTCTCAGCTATGACAAGAGGACATATCTCTGCCAATGCACAGATATTCCCTGATTCCAACCTGAGTTATTAAACCAAGCATTAGGCTTATACACTTCACTCCTTGCTCCTTTCACCCCCAGGATGACCAGCTGTCTCAGCCCAAATCTAGTGGATTCTGTGTCTAGGACTAACTTCTCCCACCTGGGAATTATCTGATTTACTCTCATCAAGGCCACTGTTCTGGACCAAAAATCAGGTGTCCCTAACTTAAGGGTTTAGCCTTTAGCCAAAAATATTTGAGGAAATAATCCTCTGACGTTTGTCCATTTCTCTAGGGGCCAAAGGCAGGCACAAAAAGGCAAAACTAGCATCCGAGTTTACAGTGGCAGATTCAAACCTCCAGGCCAAGTTCTTGGAACACCTGTTCTGTCACCTCTACCAGGTCTGTCCCAGGAAATCCTGATCCCACCATCACACCAACCTCAGAAATATTTTCAAGGAAAAAACATTCCTCAGCACCTTCCCTCAAGGGTGGTGTTGGGCCCATTAAACTTTTCCCTAGCAGTACACAAAGTAATCTAAGGGATTCTGGTGGGAAAACATCCCAAATTCTGCTTCTTTATGCTTCCTCCCATGGCGTGAGGACGCATTTGCTAATTGAGTACCAGGACCAGCCTTGGGTATCCCATAATTCCCCAAGGAGCACCTGCAAACTACCTTAAATAGCAACCCTGCCTTCCAGATGGGTCTGGAACCTTCCAGGCATCTTTTATAATGCTAACCTGTTTGGCACTACTCAGCAATGCTAACACTTCTAGCATTTTAACTAATCCTGAAGGATTAAACCACACTGCATGATCTTCCTGACAACAAACGGCACTTCAATTAGTAATTTATGAAAAAAAGATTTTAGAGGAGTGGGCTAAGGTCGCCCTGGTGACTTATGAAACTACCTGCCTGGGTGGAGACTCCTCCATCAATTCCTTATGAGGGAAACAATAAAGAGAGAAAATAATCCAATTTAATGATAATTCCAATTACGTTTATCTCATGATATTTTTGTTTTTGTGATATGGTTCTATATTAAAAACATCCCACCTCATCTAAATGAGATTTCTCAGGATGTTATACCCTCGGTATTTTATTTGTGCCTCTTGGTTTAGTAAACTCCCAACCACCTTTTATTGCCACCTCCAAAAAAAAAAAGTTTCTCATTATGATCAGAAACATTAATTCTGATTTTAGAGGTTTTAGATCATTTCTTCTAGGTGTTAATCAGTCCTGGCCATATGGTGAGGGTTTGGTAATTCATTATTACTTCACAGTGAATGCCTTTAATCACATTTTCAATAGTAATAGTAGTCCTTCTGTTTATTTAAAGTACCCGAGAGCCGCTGGCAACACGGTCTGAATTACAGGGAAGACAAGCACCAGCTGACTTTCTGTAAACTGGCATTAGGATTCTAATCTGCACAGACAGGAGCAGGTGGGGATAATGAGCTCAGGGAGGGGCTGCTCATTACACTGGCCCTGCCGCCCCCCTTTCACCTCCAGTTTGCTCCAGGCATTTTACACTTAGCTGAGGCCTTATTCGTAGTCATGCCAACCTGGTGGTCCGGAGCAAAGCGCCCATCCCATTTCTGAATCCTCCAGCTGCCTCTGGAGATACATATGACTTCATTTTATATGTTGGTGGTGAATTGTTGCTCTCCTTGACAGCATCTTGGAAAGGTAATTACTTTCCCAAAATGCAAGTGGGAGTTTATAGCCTCAGTCAGAAAGAGTGTCTCTGGGAATTTTCAGGCCCCAAAAGTGAATGTGAAGCCTCCTGCCCAGTGGGGAAAGGCACGGAAGTGATCTTGGCCTGGGTGGAAGGGCAGTCACTGTTTGCATCTATTCCAGGAGTGGTCGGGTCATTCAACCTGTCATATGCCACAGGAAGACACACGGTAAGCTAATGAGTCTAGGATGGAGCAACTGCTGTTTTCAGCCAATCAATATCTCTTGAGAATCTGTTGTTTATTCGTTCAACATATGTTTTTGACTATCTACTGTGTGTCAGGGCACTGCCCTTAAGGAGGAGAGAGGAGACAGAGTCATCGCTGCTCAAAGAGGCCTGAAATCTACATGGGGAGAAGAGTCCTCGCAACGCTGCCTACGCAGTATTCTTGTGTTTGACCTGAGTCATGTTGGCCTGAGCTTTCCACCACGAAAATTGTACAGTTTTGCCCCCTGTGATAGAAGGCATAGTCGAGTTCTGTGCTCCTTGACTCCCAGAGTAGGTCTTGCCCTGGAGATATCTCCATAGAAAGCCTGTGTCTTTGTCGCTCTGTGATATGGGGCCTGCATCTGTCCCCCATCTCTTTGCCTGGGTTCCCCTTCTCTGTTTTTAAAGACGTAGATCTTTAACTCCTGGCCTGCCTTTGATCTTTGATACCCTCCCACCCCCACGCTTTCCCTTGCCTGACTGCCCTGACCTCACCCTCCTGGTGTTTTGAGCTGAAGTAGGAACTCCCAGATGTGAGAGTGGTGTGTCTGTGATATCTCTCAGCCCACTGACCACCAGGGTTGATTCAGCTGATCTGGCTGACCAGGTAGGTGTCCCCTTCCTTCCTCTCTGCCCCACGTGTGTCCGTTGTGAAGCTCTGTCCTCTGTCAACAAGGACCCTTCTTTGGTCAAGGGTATACCAGTACCTGCACTCTCCTGCTAGAACCTCCAAACAAGCTCTCAAAGAATGAGCTTCTCTGGCTTTGTCTCCAGCCTGTGTTCGGTTGCAGGGGGACTGCTGCAGGCTTCCTCTCCTAGTTCTCCAGCACTAGGTCTGCAGTTCCTGGTGCCTTCCATTTGCCCACACCCTGACTGTGGCAGAGTGCCCAGAATTGACACATGCCCCAGGATTACAGGCATGAGCCATGTCTTGTGGCCAGTCACTGGAGGGCAGATGGGACTTTACGACCTGTCCCTGGGAACAGCTGCATGAACTGTGGGGTCAGCAAGAGGTGATGTCTGCTGGTCAGTAAGGGCTCACTGCAGGCCATGTCAGGGCAAGCCTCCTTGGCATTAAAGACTAAAAAGAAAACAATTACCTCCTATGCCAGGGACATTTTGATGTGAACTAATGAAATTGATCTTTGAATAATGAATGTGAATAATAATTAATGAGGTACTATACATGTGCTTAAAAGAAGATGAGAAAAGATTATCATTGCCCAATCCCATCTCTTAAAGGAAGCCTCCCAAATGGATGGGAGGAACATAGAGTAGATATGATTCAGTCTAACCAATCACAGAATAGCCGCCAAGGTCTTAGCAGTGGTTGTCTATGAATGGCACTACAGGTTGCATATTATTTTTCCAGAATTCAGAATGTTCTGGATTTCTTTAGAGATCATATATTGCTTTTATAATAAAAAAAATTAAGTTATTTCTTACTTAAAATGTTCATTTAAACTCAAAGTCGTTTTCCTCCGACCCAGTGTCTACTGCATCTGGGGAAGGCTGAGCATGAAGCCAGGGTCAGGGGAAAAAGCCAGTTTGGAGAAGAACATGAATGGAAACTCCCAGTCAGGATTGACCGGAAAGGGCCAGAGCCCACAGAGATGCCTGCTGGAGATGAAGTCGGAGGGAAGACGGTGCCAATGTACCAGGAAGGGTGACTGAGCAGGCACTACAGTTATCATTTGATTTGCTTGGGAGAAGGAGGGTGAAACATTGTAGGGAGACATACTTATACGCCAAGCGAAAGTTTAGAAAAAATGAGATGAAATTTGATGTAATAGAGCTATCCTTAGAGAGTACAGTCTGGCACATGACTACTGTAGATCATTTGGCTTCTGTTCAAAAGGATGACGTCTATGTTAATATTATATCCAGCCGACACTCACGGCCACTCTCCAAGAAGCCCAAAGTCCCAGCCACATAACAGCGAGCACCAGGTGTTCACTTAATAGTTTCTAAACCTTCACCAGATCACTTGCTTTGCTTTTGTTTAACCTATGGTATTCTTGACTACCCTGTTCTTAAAGCTGATGAGATTTCATGTTATGAAAGGATGCTTTGGCTTACCCAGATCATAACCATTAAATTTACCACATTAACCAATGCTTAATCATTGTCACAGATTACTGAGAATACTGGCAAGAAAATTTGTAACTAAAAATTATAAGAAGTCATGGGCAATTTAAAATTTTTTTCCAGGCCATGTGCATGGGCTCACATCTCTAATTCTAGCATTCTGGGAGGCCGAGGCTGATGGATTGCTTGAGCTCACAGGTTCGAGACCAGCCTGAGCAAAAAAGCAAGACCCCGTCTCTACTAAAAATAGAAAAATTTGGCTCAGCACCTGTAGCACAGTGATTACAGCGCCAGCCACATACACTGAGGTTGGAGGGTTCAAACCCAGCCTGGGACAGCTGAACAACAATGACAACTGCAACAAAAAAATAGCCAGGCATTGTGGCAGGCACCTGTAGTCTCAGCTACTTGGGAGGCTGAGGCAAGAGAATCACTTAAGCCCAAGAGTTAGAGCTTGCTGTGAGCTGTGATGCCACAGCATTCTACTGAGGGTGATATAGTGAGACTCTGTCAAAAGAGAGAGAGAGAGAGAAAGGAAGGGAAGGGGGAAGGGGAAGGGAAGGAAGACTGAAGCAGGAGGATCACTTGATCCCAAGAGTTGGAGGTTGCTGTGAGCTATGATGCCACGGCACTCTGTCTCAAAAAAAATTTCCAAATAGATTTTTTTTTTTTGAGACAAGAATTTTACTCTGTAACCCAGGCTAGAGTACTATGGTGTCAGCCTAGCTCACAGCAACCTCAGACTCCTGGGCTCAAGCAATCCTGCCTCAACCTCCCAAGTAGCTGAGACTACAGGCTCCTGCCATCATGCCTGACTAATTTCTTCTATTTTTAGTAGAAGCGGGGATCTTACTCTTGCTCGGGCTGGGCTCAAATTCCTGAGCTCAAAGGATCCTCCCACCTCAGCCTCCCGGAGTGGTAGGATTACAGGCAAGAGCCACCACACCCAGTCCAAATAGATTAGATTAACATTAAATATTTCAGAGTTATAATCCCTATTCTACAGTTAACATATTTGAGTTTAAAAAAAGAAATAACTATCTTCACAGAAATGTGTATTTTAAAATACATTTTAATTAATGAGCTTTATTTTTTAGAGCTATGTTCGGTTCACAGTAAAGTGAAACACACAAACACACAAACACACAACCTCCCCCACTGCCAACATCCTGCACCAGCCTGGTACATTTATTACAAGTGATGAACCAACACTGACACATCGTTATCACCCAAGTCCAAGAGTTCACTCTTGGTGCTGCACACTATATAGGTTTGAACAAATGCAGAATGTCATGTGTGCACCAGTACAGCATCATACACAGTAGTTTCACGTGCTAAAAATCTCCCCCCTCCCCCCGCAAGCAATGTTCTTTTTACTATCTCCATAGCTTGGCCTTTTCTAGAATGCCAAACAGTTGGGATTATACAATACGTAGCCTCTTCAGATTGGCTTCTTTCACTCAGTAACATGCACTGCTGTTTCCTCCATGTCTTGACAGCTCATTCTTTTGCATGTTGGGCACAAGCACCCCAAAATCTTGGGTGCTTCCAAGCTCAGGCAGTTATGAAGAAAACAGCTGTAAACATCTGTGTGCATGTTTTTGCCAGGAACCTAAGTTTTCAGCTCATTTGGATAAATAACCAAGGAGCACGTCTGCTGGATCATATGCTAATAAAATATTCATGTTGTATAGAAAGTATTTAGCCAAAAGTTAGACTTGAAATATTTTTGAAATGTACTTGAATTGTTTTACACAAAAAGCATAAAATAACACAAGGATCTTCCTGCCACTACTCAGCACTTGTGCCCAGGGCTCACCAATCTTTCCTCTTCCCTGAGAAGTAACCATCACCCTAAGTTTCCTAGAATCCTTCCTTCCCTTGCATTTCTTAGGCAATAAAAGAACATGCATGTATGTATTCCTAAATAACGCGGTATATTTTGCACGTTTTTAATGTTATGTAAATGTATTATACATGTGTCTTTAACCTACCTGCTCACTTCCCACCACCCCACCCCCATCAGGTTCGCAGCTTTATTGAAACGAGTGGTTTTGGTTCACGCCTTTTCATTGCTATGTGCTCATGTCTCTAAACATACCACAAAATGGTCTTCTATTCTCTTGCTGATGGACACCTAGGTTGCTCCCAGATTTTTGCAGCAATTATAAACAGATTACCAATAGTACTGCCAGAAACAACTGGTATGTGACTCCTTGGGCACATAAGCGAAACTTTCTATGGGACTCTACTCAAAGTATAGTCCAGAACTGTTTGTTTCTGATAATCAACCCCCTGCTTCCTTCATCAAGAACATCTAACTATAAAACAAACATCAGCTAAGCTAAATACTGAGTTTCATGAGAAAGTTGATTTATGACTCTGGTGCAAACTCTTTTTATTACAAAACTCTAAATATGTGTATATAGAGAGAGAATAAATCTAGGAATGGCATTATTGGGCCAGGTGGTAAATGGTGCACTTTCTAAAGAATGGAAAACTGTTTCCTAGAGCTTAACACCTAATATCTGAGTATAAATTCCCATAAATCTAAAATCCTAAAATATGGATCTCCCTCAAACATTGCAGGGCCTGGGGCAAGAACATATAATGGAAACTCCATATGATACAACTAAATATTTACAAGTTCTAAATCATGTTAATTAACTGCTAAATATGTCCTGTCTTCCTATCTCGACAAATATACCTTTATAACAACCGTGAGGATCAGGTTCAAATTTAGAATTGTCAGATTTCTAAAAGCCCACCCTACAGCGTGGGTGGTGGTGGAGAGCAGGCCCCTGCTCCCGGATCTGCCGCGCAGCTCCTGTCCGCCCATCCCCAGCTCTGTCCTGCCCCTCAGGACCTCCTGTGTGTGCACAGACACACAGCCCGCACATCCAAACTCCATCTGCACGCCCACAGACAGGTCCCCCTTGGCCGTTTTGCGGGGATGAGCTGTGTGTGGGAAGAGGTTCCCCCCCAAGCTTTGGGACTGAACTCAGAGCTGCTTAGACAAGGATTCCACCAGCTCCTGCCCCATGGTCCAGTGGGCACATCCCCTTGTCTCTGGGCAAGTGTGGCCATTTGGGGAAGGGTAGAATAAGAGCAGGGTCAGAACAGGCCCACGGCAGGAATCCCTCCTGCCAAGATGCAAGGACAATACTGAGAATTTGTTACTTTCAATAAAGTTTTCCAAATGTTTATGTTTTGAATTCACAGTACTTAGTTAAAATCTATTATGTACCTGTATTTATTTCCCCTTTTTAATTCTTTTTTTTTTTTTTTTT